>NW_020889585.1:0-2051 GCF_003945725.1 Corapipo altera
ATGTGAAAGTGTTAAATTTGATGTGATTATGTTTATTTTGATGTGAAAGTGTTCAATTTGGTGTGATTGTGTTGAATTTGGTGTGATTGTGTTGAATTCAATGTGAAAGTGTTGAATTTGATGGGAATGTGTTTATTTTGATGCAAAAGTGTTTATTTTGATGTGATTGTGTTGAATTTGGTGTGAATGCATTTACTGTGATACGAAAGTGTTGGATTTGGTGTGATTGGGTTGAATTTGCTGTAAATATGTTGAATTTGGTGCGAACGTGTTGAATTTGACGTTTCTCGCGCCGTGACCGTGTTTGATCTCGGAATTAACTGGTGGGAAACGAGGGAAACCTCCCAAATCCCTCCTTCCCTGGATGTTCTCCCAGATCCCTTCCAACCCTCCCCATCCCATGTTTCCATCACCTCCTTCCCCAGAGCTCTGCTGCTTCCCACAGTTCCTGGGAGGTCTCCAAGGTCTCCTTTCCCTCCAGGAGTTCCCAGGAGGTCTCCAGGGTCTCCTTTCCCTCCAGGAGCTCCAGCTCCAGCTCCCAGAGCCTCTGATGGCCCCGGATCCACTCCCGGGAGGTCTCCAGGGTCTCCTTTCCCACTGGGAATTCCTGCTCTGGCTCCCGGAGCCTCTGACAGCCCTGGATCCACTCGCGGGAGGTCTCCAGGGCCTCCTTTCCCATTGATTGCTCCCAGGAGGTCTCCCAAGTCTCCTTTCCCTCCAGGAGCTCTGGTTCCAGCTCCCAGAGCCTCTCACAGCCCTGGATCCACTCCTGGGAGGTCTCCAGGGTTTCCTTTCCCACCAGGAGCTCCCAGGAGATCTCCAGGGCCTCCTTTCCCACTGGGAGCTCCCAGGAGGTCTCCAGGGTCTCCTTTCCCTCCAGGAGCTCTGGTTCCAGCTCCCAGAGCCTCTGACGGCCCTGGATCCGCTCCCGGGAGGTCTCCAGGGTCTCCTTTCCCACCAGGAGTTTCCAGGGTCTCCTTTCCCTCTCAGATCTCCCAGGAGGTCTCCCAAGTCTCCTTTCCCTCCAGGAGCTCCAGCTCCAGATCCCGGAGCCTCTGATGGCCCCGGATCCACTCCCAGGAGGTCTCCAGGGTCTCCTTTCCCACTGGGAGCTCCTGGGAGGTCTCCAGGGTCTCCTTTCCCACCAGGAGCTCCCAGGAGTTTCCAGGGTCTCCTTTCCCTCTCGGATCTCCCAGGAGGTCTCCAGGGTCTCCTTTCCCTCCAGGAGCTCCAGCTTCGGCTCCCGGAGCCTCTGACAGCCCTGGATCCGCTCCCGGGAGGTCTCCAGGGTCTCCTTTCCCACCAAGAATTCCTGCTCTGGCTCCTGGAGCCTCTGATGGCCCTGGATCCACTCCCAGGAGGTTTCCAGGGTCTCCTTTCCCTCCGGGAGCTCCCAGGAGATCTCCAGGGTCTCCTTTCCCATGGGGAGCCCCGGCTCCCAGAGCCTCTCATGGCCCCGGATCCATTCCCAGGAGGTCTCCCGGGCTCTCCTTTCCCACCGGGAATTCCTGCTCCGGCTCCCGGTGTGTGACGGCTCCGGTTCCGCTCCCGCAGGTGCAGGACCTGGAGCAGCAGAACAAGGTGCTGACCACGAGGTGGAACTTCCTGAAGGAACAGGACAATTCCCAGTCGGACGCCGACGTCCGGGCCATCTACGAGCAGTTCATGGGCAGGATGAGCCAGGAGAGGAAGGCCCTGAGCCTGGAGCAGGAAAACCTGGAGCGGGAGCTGGAGAAGGTGCTCGGCACCATGGACGCCTTCCGCAGCAAGTGGGTGCCCGTGGCCGGCTCCAGGGCCACATTCCAAGGGCGGGTTTGGAGCTCTGGAGCACAGGGAGAGGGTGGGATCGGTCTGGGAGATCCGGCCTGGGATTCCCAAGGGAGGGACAAATTCCCAGTTTGGAACTGTTGGGTTTGGGAATCTGGGGTCCCAAACTCTGTGTGGGTAATGGGAGAGGGAGGGAAACCCATCCAAATGGAATTCCAGGGAATTCAGGGGCACAGGGAGAAGGTGGGATTGGTTTGACAGCTCCAGGCTGGGATTCCCAAGGG
>NW_020889586.1:0-2051 GCF_003945725.1 Corapipo altera
TGCTGCCATGTGGGCACAAGCTCTGCTGCCCAGGAGGGTCCCGTAGTGCAGGGGTTTGCAGATGGCAACGTAGCAGTCGTAGCACATGATGGTGAGGAGAGAAAACTCTACTCTAAGAAAGATTATGTAGACAAAAACCTGTGCAGCACATCCTGTGTAGGTGATGGTTCTGGTGTCTGTCCTAGTTAGAACAGCTGGGACCAACTCATCACTGGATGGGTGTAGCCCAAACCTGTGTATTCTATAGCCTTCCATGGCATTTCCCAGAAACTGTTATCAGTAGAGGCCTGCAAAATAGGAAGATGTTCCTGTCCTCATACCCTTTTATGGAATTCCCCACTCTGAGGGAAGGACTGAGCATTCCTGCCTGAACTGGAGAATATATAAACTTGGAATTTCGGAACCTTTTCACCACTCGTGGGATCCAGAGGAGGACTGCAGGCCACCGCTCTCAACCAGACTGCAGACCACCACTCTCGACTGGACTGCAACCACCACTTTTCAACCAGACTGCAACCACCACTCTTGACCAGACTGCAACAGCACTCTCACCAACAGGTTTTTCCCTCTTCTTTTACTTTAGACTCAGGGGGGCCCAAAGAACACCACTCTGTTCATGCTCCAGGGTGCTGGGTTATATATTTGGGTTTTGTGGGTTAAAACCAATTGTTTGTCTGTATAATTGTCCTTATTGTGTCATTTTATTAAATTGTTATTCTGACTTATAATCTCTCTTTTGAGTTGAGTTCATTTGCCCTGCTGGTTTACTTTAAAACCAGCACAAGCAGACACCACAGTGCTTCTTTCCCTCCATCCCTGAAGCTCTGCCACATGAGGCCCTGTTTTACTTCAGCTTCTGCTGCTTCTTCATTGGTTGCCCTCAAGTGCTGAATGTAGAGTTTAGAAGCCCATGCCCGTGTTTTGAAGGTGCCTGTGTGGAGGAGAGATTGAGCAGCTGCAGCCCGAGGCTGGTGTCCCAGCAGAGTCTCTAAGGATGGTACCAGTGGTGCTGGCTGGGGACAGTTGAGTGTGGAAGGCATGTCCAACCTCAAGCAGGACCATTGAAGTCAGTCAGGATGTCAGGCTGCAGCTGAAGCTACCAAGGGTTGCTGTGAGGCTGAGGAGTCACAGGAAAGCTGTGATGGCCACTTGCCCTGAAGCCTTTTGCCAAAGGGGGTGCAATTGTGCCCACAGTCTGCCCACTTTTGGTTTCCTGGCGGGTGTGGGTGCCTGGGTGAGGAGGCCCAGGCGTTGTGGGTGCTGCTGCTCCTGGGCAGCCTCTGGTGCTGTTGTCTGTGGGGTGCGGAGCCGCTTGGGTAGCAGCGAGTGCGCAGGCCTGCCCGAGGAGCCCAGCGCCCTGCCCGTGGTGGCAGCAGCTCTGCGGGCCCAGAGCTCTGGCTCAGGGGGGTGTCATCCACAGCCTCATGGCCTGGGCAGCCGCGGGGGCCCGGGCTGGCCGCCAGCCCTGCTTGTGCCACTGCCCCTCGCTGGCAGCACCCGGCGGACGTGCCCCGGCAGGGCCCCCTTGCCCTCCTTGTCCCCAGCCAGGCCAGCCTGGCCCCCCTGGGGGTGTGCCCACCCTGCTGCTGAGGCCCGGCCTCCAGGGCTTCTGCCACAGGGCTGGGAGATGCCTCGGGAAAGCACCAGAGCAGCCGGTTGGCAGGGAAGGAGGTGGCTGCCTGGGGGCTGCTTATGACCTCTGCCCCCCAAGTCCTGGGGGCCTTTCCCTTCACCCTGCCCCTCGGGGCCTGCACCCAGTCTGTCCCCTCGCAGATTCCCCTCAAGGCTTCCCGCTCCCTTGTCCCATCAGGGCCTCCACAGCACCTCACCCCTTCCTGGCCTCCCAGCACCCCCTCCCCTGCAGGTCTCCCCCAGCCCCACCAACCTGCCCGGCAGCGGCGCAGCCCTGAAGGAGCTCCAGAGGAGCCACTCCAGAGGCACTTGGGAGCCCGGAGCAATCCAGCCAGCAACACACAGGCAGGACACAGACGCTGCTTCCTGGCTGGGGGAGGGCTTGTGGCCATCTCCAAGGACAAGGTCCTCAGGGTTCC
>NW_020889587.1:0-2051 GCF_003945725.1 Corapipo altera
GTGTGCAGGGGTTTTTGGGGTGTACAAAGGTTTTTTGGGATGTGCAGAGGATTTTGGGGTGTGCGGGATTTTTGGGGTGTGCAGGGGTTTCTGGGGTGTGTAGAGTTTTTTGGGGTGTTCAGGGGGTTTTGGGGGTGTGTGTGGGTTTTTGGGGTGTGTAGGGATTTTTGGGGTGTTTAGGGTTTTTTGGGGTGTGTAGGGGCTTTTTTGGGGTGTGCAGGGGTTTTTGGGGTGTGTGGGGGTTTTTGGGGTGTACAGGGTTTTTTTGGGGTGTACAAAGGTTTTTTGAGGTGTGCAGGGTTTTTTTGGGTGTACAAAGGTTTTTGGGGGTGTACAGGGTTTTTTGGGGTGTTTTGGGGTTTTTTTGGGGTGTACAGGGGTTTTTGGGGTGTCCAAAGTTTTTGAGGTGTGCAGGTGGGTTTTTTGGGGTGTGCAGGGTTTTTGGGGGGTGCAGGGTTTTTTTGGGTTGTGTGGGGTTTTTGGGTTGTGTAGGGGTTTTGGGGTGTGTAGAGGTTTTTGGGGTGTACAAATCTTTTTGGGGTGTGCAGGGTTTTTTGGGTTGTGTAGGGTTTTTGGGGTGTGTAGGGTTTTTTGGGGTGCACAGGGGTTTTTTGAGTGCAGGGTTTTTTTGGGGGGGTTCAGGGGGTTTTTTTGGGGGTGTGTGTGGGGTTTTTGGGTTGTGTAGGGTTTTTTGGGGGTGTACAAAGGTTTTTGGGGTGTACAAAGGTTTTTTGGGTTGTGTAGGGTTTTTGGGGTGTGCAGGGTTTTTTGGGGTGCGCAGGGGTTTTTCGAGTGCAGGTTTTTTTGGGGGAGGGTTCAGGAGGTTTTTGTGGCCCCCCCTGACCCCCCCTCCCCGCAGAGCTCCGAGGACAGTTCCCGCATCTCCATCACGTTTTTCCGGCTGTTCCGGGTGATGCGGCTCGTGAAGCTCCTCTCCAAGGGCGAGGGGATCCGGACCCTGCTCTGGACCTTCGTCAAATCCTTCCAGGTGGGACTGGGGGGGTGGGAAATGGGGAAGGGGGTGTGAGAAACAGAAACCCGGGTGATTCCCAGTCAGAATTTATTACACGACAAAAGCAAATTCAGCGCTGGGTGAGTGGGGAGGGGGTTCAACACCCCCACCCAAAAACCGCAGTCGTTCTACATTTGTTTCCAGCTACTTCATGAATATTCATTACACACGAGCATAAACATTACTCGTTGTTCAGTCAGAGGTCCAGCAGATGTTTTTCTGAACAAGAACGTTCTCTAAAGCATCAATAACACATTGTCGGGTCAGACGTTCAGCAGATGTTTGCTTGTTATCTACACGAAGTTATGAATTTCTAAGAGAGGTGCTGTTATCCAGCTAATCAACAAAATTCCTTCACTGTAAATCTCACACGAGGTAAAAGGGAGGTCACTTGTTTTGTCTCTTTACGGGCCCCAATTAAGTTTTTAGGAGGTAAAAGGGAGGTCACTTGTTTTGTCTCTTTCCGGGGCCCAATTAAGTTTTTACGATTTGTTTTTCTTTCCTCTCTCCGGGTCGTTATTGACCTCACGCCGTTTTCTCTCAATTAGCCCGAATGGTTTTCTCAGTTTATCACGGGGGGGGACACGAGGGGGGGGCACAGCCCCCCCCTGACCCCCCGCTCTGCCCCCCAGGCCCTGCCCTACGTCGCCCTCCTCATCGCCATGATCTTCTTCATCTACGCCGTCATCGGGATGCAGGTGAGGGGGGGGGGCCAGGGGAGCCCCCCGGGTGTGGGGGGGTGTTGGGGGGGTGTGAGGGGGATGGGGGGGTCTGTCCTGCCGGCCCCCAGCCCCCCCTGTGCCCCCCCAGACCTTCGGGAAGGTGGCTCTGCAGGACGGGACCCAGATCAACCGCAACAACAACTTCCAGACCTTCCCCCAGGCCGTGCTGCTGCTCTTCAGGTGGGGACGGGGGGGGGCCAGGGGGGGCTCAGGGGGGTGCTATGGGGGCTGGGGGGGTCCCATGGGGCTTCGGGGGGGTCCTATGGGGGCTCGCGGGGGTCTCATGGGGGGGCTCAGGGGGGTCCTATGGGCGCTGG
>NW_020889588.1:0-2050 GCF_003945725.1 Corapipo altera
TATTTCTTATTTTAATGTAATTGATAAGCTAAAGCTGCAAAGCCCAACAAAGATGCTTTTATCACAAAGGTACTTTCAAACATTGTTCCTAAGTTAGCACTCAAATAGCAAATAATAGAAAAATAAGGACTTTCCAATCACAACATAAGACATGTCTTTGGCATCTAGAGAGTTATCCAGTGAGCCATGTAGCTCTTACCTTATAACATCCCAGCAGGGTGGAGTAATAGGTTGAGTCTGTGGAGGTAGTTTATATAGGATTCTGTGCGGTTTCTTATCCAAATACACATGCTAAATCATGACGAAAATGCTAACGCCTCTTAAAGAAATAAAAGTAAATGCGACCAGTCAGTGACCCTGACTAACGTTCAAAACTACTTCCCTGAAGCAGTAAATTTGTAGGTTATCAGGTTTACACCAGGTCAAGAGTAATATCTCTGTCTTATCTAATGTTGTACAGTTAGAGTAACAATTACTTTGAGATACCTTGTCATGAACTATAGAATCACAGAACGGTTTGCAACGGTTTCTGTTGGAAAGAATCTTAAATATCTTTTAACTCTAAACCCCCTGCCATGGGTGAGGCACATTCCATTAGACCAGTTTGCTCAAAGTCTCATGCAGCCTGACCTTGAACACTCCCAGGGATAGGGCATCCACAGCTTCTCTGGGCAACTTGTAAAGAATTTCTTCATAATATGTAATCTAAACCTACTCTCTTTCTGTTTAAAGCCATTGCCCCTTGTCCTATCACCACATGACCTTTCTTGTAGGCCTCCTTAGGTACTGGCAGGCTGCTATAAGATCTCTCCAGAGCCTTCTTTTCTAGGCTGAATACCCATAGATTTCTCAGCCAGTCTTCACAGGAGAGGTCCTCCAGCCCTCTGATCATCATAAAATAGTCCAGTAAAATTTTATGATCTTAAGAATATGATTTAAAAACTCTGTCTTTAAAATAACAATCAATATTGCTTGCTCTTAATATCAACAAATCTGAACTAATGTTTAAAGTTCATCTATTTGTTGGAGGCATCATTTCTGAAAATTAAGCACAAACTCTCTTACAACCTGAGTTTCATATTTGATTCCACAGCTGTATTCTTTCATCAGGCAGGAGCATTTAAGTGTGCAAGCACAAAAAGCCTTGTCAAAAGACAAAAAGTCCCCAAAACATTTCTGACTACATCAGGACATAAAAAGCAATATTGAGCTTTCTTCCTAAAAATTGCCATCTTCTTAAAGGCCAGAGAAACAGTGGAATATCCAAAAGTAACCTCTGAGAGGATCAAGTCCAGTAGTCTCTACTAGATGCCTTTTTCACTCTCCCTTATCTGATGTCACCCCGAACTCACCAAACTCATCTTTCTCTTCTTCTGACGTCGTAATGGAAACACAGTGTTGCATTCATATATGGTTAATGTTTTCCCTGGAGAGTGGCTTAGCAATAACATCTCCCAGCTCCCTAAGCACCCCTGAGTGCATCCCATCAGGACTCATGGATTTATGGGTGTTAAGTCTGTCTAGCCAATCTCTAACCCAACCCTCTATGACCAAGGGGAGTCTTCGTTTCTCCAGCTGTCCTGGTTCCGGCCCAGATCAGTGGGAGGGGGCATGGTCAAGACATTGTGTTATTCTATACTATCTTATGCCATTACCAGGGGTGGGAGAAAGGGACTCTCTCTTCTGAGTGGGGAGCGTGGCGGGCGTAGGACCTGTCTGCCACTGTTTTTCATTGTCCTAGGCTTGGTGAACTTTCTGCATATAAACAACCCTCTATTTGTACACTTTTCTTATTAATATTGTTGATGTTACTATTAATTTTCTTATTTCATTGCTGTTTTCAGTAAGTTTTTCTTATGCCAACCTGTGATTTTCACCCTTCATGCCTCCAATTCTTAACTCCATCTCCCAGGCAGGGAGAGGGAGGGAAAGAGGGGCAAAGCAAGGGTGTGGTGTCTGGTTTGGGATGGTCTCGGTGTGTCAAATTTTATTTCCTGCCCTTGTTGAGCTTAAAGAAGTTAATAACCCTTTATGAGAAGTCAGTAACCCT
>NW_020889589.1:0-2050 GCF_003945725.1 Corapipo altera
CATGATTCAGATCCGTATAAGAGAGTAGACAGCACTATGGCTCTGTAAACACTGATCTTTGTACTTTTCTTCAGGTGTTTATTTCGCCAAAGTATTTTATGAAGCTTTCCAAATCTCTCTATGCCTTTGCTAACCTGTTGTCTATCTCTCTGTCAATCTTACCATCTGAGGAGATGAGGCCACCCAGGTAATTAAACTGCTGGGCTGACTTGAGCTCTGATTGGCCAATGGTGATATGGGGATGATGGAAGACTTCCTGAGGTGCTGGTTGATAGAGAACTTCTGTCTTCTTTAAGCTGACTTCCAGCCCAAAGAGCTCAGCATTATCTGCAAAGCAGGATGTTAAACGCTGCAGAACTGCTTCTGTGTGGGAGATGAGGGCAGCATCATCAGCATAAAGCAGCTCCCGGACAAGATGGTTTAAGGTCTTAGTGTGGGCCTTCAGTCGCCTTAAGTTGAAAAGGCTTCCATCAGTACAGTATTGAATGTAGATACCGTCCTGATCATTGAGGTCTGCTGTGGCCCTTTGGAGCATCCTGCTGAAAAAGATTGTGAATAGGGTTGATGTGAGAACGCAGCCTTGTTTCACACCACTGGTTATTAGAAAGGACTCAGAAAGTGCATTGCCATATCTGACTTGGCCGTGCTGATCCTCATGGAGTGAGATGATCATTTTAAGGAACTTGGGGGGACAACCTAAACGTTCCAAAATCTGCCACAGACCTTTTCTGCTCACAGTATCGAAAGCCTTGGTGAGGTTGACAAAGGTTCCATAGAGACCTTTGTTCTGTTCCTGCACTTCTCCTGCAGTTGTCTGAGAACAAACACCATGTCTGTGGTACTCCTGTTGGCTCTGAAACCACACTGGCTTTCAAGTAGAATTCCTTCTGCTCTAGCGGGTATTAATCTGTTCAAGAGTATTCTTGCTAGGATTTTGCCAGCAATGGAGAGCAGAGTAATACCACGTTAATTTGAGCAGTCTGATTCAGTACCTTTCTTCTTATACAAAGTGATCATGACTGCATCACGAAGGTCTGATGGTAGTTCGCCTAGTTCCCAAGAGCGCACCACAAACTCATGAAATTTAGCATGGAGTGCAAGGCCCCCATGTTTCCAGACTTCAGGTGGAATTCCATCAACCCCAACTTCTTGGCAGCAACTTCCTGATGAAATCCCTCAGTGACCAGCCCTTGAACACCACTAGAGAACATCTTTTTTATGTCTCTGTACAAAGGGACAAAATGTAATTTCAAGTTCTTTGTGGATGATGCCTGGTTTGAGGACACATATTGGGGTAGGAACTCCAATAAAATGAATTCACTCCTCTTTTATTCCCCACCAATACAAGGAGACAAAATACAAAGAAGGTATAAATGAAAACATAAGAGTTTGCTGATGAGAAATATAGCAGCAAAAACGGCAATACCAACAGAACAGTTCAAAGTAACAGCAGAGAGAGAAATTGCCTCCTCTCTCCCCCCCTGCCCCAACTCCCTTTTCTAAAGAGATACAAACAGGGATCAACACGTGCCTCCCTTCCCCCTTTTCCCTCTGAATGAACAAAGAAAAAAAAAAGAAAACCACGGTAAAAGGGATCAAAGCAAAATGTGGGAAACTCTCTGGTCTGAGATCAGTTGTGCTGCCCAAGAACACGCTGACTCCAGAGGTGTCCAAGCGGGGCAGAGCCGGCGACTCCAGTCCCTGCGGTGGCGGGGGGGAGGCAGCGGCTCTGCTTGATTCCATGGAGTTCTGGGGAGGCACAGTGGGTGCCATGAGACTCTTCAGTGTCACAGTGGTCCCTTGGTTCCATGGGGTTCTGAGATGTCTCAGAGTTCCTTTTGTTCCAAAGAGTCATGGAATAGGCCCTTGTCACAATGGCCCCTTGGTTCCATGAGATTCCACAGTGTCCCTGCATTCCTTTGGTTCCATGAGGCCCTGCACTGTCACAGTGCCACTTGATTCCGTGACATTACAAAGAATCAGAATGGCCCCTTGATTTAAGGCCAACTGCACATGGGGCTGCCTTGGGGGGAGTGTGGGCACCCAGACA
>NW_020889590.1:0-592 GCF_003945725.1 Corapipo altera
CTCTCATTTTAGTGCCATTGTGACAATATGGGGCTTCATGTAACACCGGGAACACTGGACACTGCAGATTCCCCTGGAATCAAGGGGACATTGTGACACTCTAGGGCCGCATGGAAGAGGGAGGCCCTGCAGAGAGACCTCAAATCAGAGGTTTGGGCAATCATCAACCAGAGGAAGTTCAACAAGAGGAAGTGCCAGATTCTGTCCCTGGGATGGGGTAACCCCAGATGTACGGATAGAATGGGAACGACATGTTGCATAGCAGTACTGGAAAATGGCCTCTGGGGTCCTGGTGGATGACCAGGTGACAACCAGGGTCAGTGGTGTCCTGGTGGGGACTCACTGCTCAGTCACACAAGGGTTTTCAGACACACGAGTCCTTCCCTTGCACACACACAGACAGTTCAGGGCAGTAGGGGCAGTATCTCCTGGGGCTCTTGCTGCCATGCCCGGAGCCTGGAAGCAACTCAGCCCTTGGGGGGTGCCACCTGCTCTGCCACGGTCTGAGAAGCCCCACGGCCTGAGGGATGGACATAGGGAACTCTGTCCACAGAAGCACATCCCAGAGCTGCATCCAGGGGCTTTACCAGGG
>NW_020889590.1:692-2050 GCF_003945725.1 Corapipo altera
TCTAGTCCTTCCGTGTCTCTCCAGGGAAGGCTAAAGAAACTCTGTGAGCTGGGTGAGAAGCCAGTGCACATGGGAATAGCACCCTTCCCCTGCTGGTCCTTCATGTCCTTCTACGGAGGTGACAGCGATGGGAAAGAGAATGAACCTTTTGGTTATGCCTCTGAGTGCCCCTCAACCTGTTGCAGATGTGCTGGTTCCAGCACATCCAGTTCAGGTGTGACAGGCTGTTCCCTGGTCCTCTGAGCAAAGGAGCAGGAGGAGGGACACAGCAGAACTCTTCTCACAGAGACTGCATCACCATGAAGTTCAAAGCAGGTGGGACTAAGCAAAGCAAGAGAGAAAGGAAAATCGGGAAAGGAAAGGACAGACTGCAGGAGTTCTCTGAAGGACAGAGAGTAAAGCAAGGAAAGAGGAATGGCTAGACAAAGAAAAGACCGGTGAGTGTTCCTAGGGAATACTTTAGGGAGCAGAGGGAGGAATGGACGGGAGGATAGTTCGGAGACTGAGCTCTGTGAAGAACTTACCAGGCAGGACGGTAGCCTAGAAGGACCTGCACGGCCACGCCTGCCGCGGCCCTCACGATCCCCGGTCGCCAGCCGTGCGCACCGAGCAGAACCGCGGCCAGCGCAACCAGCCCCACTCCCCACCAGCGCCATATTCGCCGATCCGCCGCCCGGCCTCTCGCTGCCCCCGACAGCCCCGGCTCTCTACTCCGGCCAGGCCGCCTCCTTTCCTCCTCCTCTCCCTCCTCTGCCTTCTTCTCCGTCCCCTGCCCTCCTCCGGCAGCTCCACCCCGGCACTGTGCCCGGCGTCGTTGCCTCTCGTGCTCTCGTCTGCTGCCGGCTCGATGTGGAGGGCAGGCGAGAGCGGCGGCAGCGGGGCGGCGGGGCGGCGGTCGGGGCTCTGCACCGCGGAGGCGGCGGGGCCGGGCTTGTTGGCAGGGCAACGGATGAGTATCGGGGAGCTCAAGATTGACAGACCATGAACTTTTCTCGTCGCCATCATCTCTTCCCTCTCATCTCTCTTTTGCTGGCCCGGGGAGACTCCGGAACAGTTCTCCAGGGCACGTGCTTTTGAGAACGGTGGAGGGGCACGAGAGGCAGAACATCCCTCCGGGCTCGGCAGCCCGGTTCAAGTCCTCCTGGCCTGTCCCGGGAAGCATCCCTACTGGTAGCAGGAGCAATTCTGCTGGTGACAAAGACGACTTGGAGTTTTGTCAGGGGCTGTGGCACCAGCGCTACGGCGAGGCAGTCCATGGGAGAAGCACCTTCGCCAGAGAAAGCTCGGACGCTGAATGGCATCTCCAAGTTGCTTCGGACTTCATGGAGATGCAGTCTCCGTGAATGAACACTGCTGTG
>NW_020889591.1:0-2049 GCF_003945725.1 Corapipo altera
CATGATGTCCCCTCCCTGCAGGTTCCTGTCCTTGAGCCCAGGCCCTGAGGTGAGGCTGAGAAGTGGCGCGGAGGTGAGGCCAGAGCTGTCCCTGAGGTGAGGCTGAGAATAAGTGCAAGGCAGAGGTGCTGCTGAGGAAGGAGAGCCCTTTGGTGGGGAAGAGGCGAAGGTGCCCATCCCTGAGAAGGTGCTGTGTCCATCCCCTGTGTGCCAGGTGAGCTGGGGCTTTGCTGCAGAGCTGCGGGCGCTGATTTGAGCGGCTGCAAGTGCTGAGATGGTGGCACCCAGGAACACAAACTGTGCCTGGCCACGGAGCCTGCAGGGAGGAGCAGAGACAGCTCTGGCAGTGTGGGGGGCCAGGTTGTCCCTTGCCTTCCCCTGCAGGCCCTGTCTGTCCCTGCTGGGCCCCTGTCCATCCCCATCAGGTCTTTGCCCGTCCCCCCCGGGCTGAGCTCCCCCCAGGAAGTGCCGTGGAGCTGAAGCTGCTGCCATCCCCCCCTGCAGCCGCTGCCCCAGCCAAGGGAGCAGCAAAGGCAGGGCCAGGAGCAGAGGCAGCAGCAGGGGAGCCCTGGGAGGTCTGGAAGGTCTTGTGTGGGTCAGGAAAGAGGCGCTGGGCACGAGGCCGGGGCTGTGCTGAGCAGGCCCAGCCCTCACATCCCCCCAGCCAACGCCGGCTGCCCGGGGGGCTTGGGAGGGACCCCCATCCCGTGTGCCCCACACTGAGCTGGCAGAGAGAGAGCCAAGGGACAGGACCACGGGCAGGGCCACGGGTGAGGGACAGGCAGGGCCATTGCAGGGACACATTGTGAGGGCACAGCCTGTGGCAGCAGAGCTGCCCAGGGCCGGGGGCAGCTGGGGGTGTTGGGACCAGGCAGTGCTGGGGCTGAGCAGAGCACGAGGCCTCTTGCAGAGCCCTGGAGCAGCCTCCCACTTGCCAGCCCCGCCCTGTTGGGGTGACACTGTCCCCTCCCTCCATCACACTCCCCATGAAATCTTCAGGGGGGCCTTTTTTGCTGCTGATTCCTGCTGGGGACCTGGGGGAGCCTCTACAATCCCATCCATGGGGCACAATCTCCTCTGCAGAGCTTGACTCTCTGCAGACTTTCCAGGGAAATCTGTGTTGGCAACCTGAGTATGTCCTGACCCCCTGTACTCCTCCCAGGATATCTAGTACAAGTTTCCCATTCACGGGCACCTATGGGATGGGAGGGCAATTGTTCTCCTGCTATTCCTGTTCCTGCTCCACCCGTGGGGGCTCTTGGAGGTGGGTAGGAGGTGTTTTTTGGGGGTGCTGGGCTGGGTTGGTGGCAGAGCCCCGGCAATGGACGGGGGAATGTGGGTCCCCCCCCACGGTGGGGGTTGGTGTTGCTGGGTCAGGCCCCGCCGGCTCCATTGTCAGCCCAGTGCCAGCGGGGGGAACACAGTGGTTTTGGGGCCCCCCAGGAGTGCCGGGGGTGGGTGTGGAGCCCAGGAGCTGCCGAGTGTGGAGGGCGGAGCAGGGTGATGCTGGAGCTGGGGGACCCCCTGGCAACCTGGAGAGGGGAGCACGGAAAGGGAGGAGCCCTGGGACTCCCGGGAGACTGAAAGGGGCGGTGGAGAAGGGAAGCCTGGACAGTGGGGACCCCTGGGATCACTGGGACAATGAAGCGCAGAACTTGGAGAGGGGGAATATTTGGGAACGTGGCACCCTGAAGGTGAGAGTCAGAGGAGAAGGAACCCTTAGAACCCCAAACACTCTCAGTATTCCTAAGTGGGACCCCCAACATCCCAGACACGGGAGACCCTCCAAGCCCCACAGAGGAGAGACCAGAGAGGGGGAATTCCTGTGAGAGTTTTTTGGGCTGAATGTTCATAGTTTGGAGTATTTTTTGGCTGAACTTAACTTTTTGCAGTTTGGAGGGAGTTCATCTTGCTATTTCTGAGGGTTTTTTTGCCTGAATCTTCGTGATTTGGGTTTTTCTGGGCTGAATCTTGGTGTTTTGAAGGTTTTTATGATCACAGAATGCCCAGTAAGTTCTAGAGATGGACTTGGGCAGGAGGAACCCCCAA
>NW_020889592.1:0-2049 GCF_003945725.1 Corapipo altera
CACATCCCACATCCCAGTGCCCCAGGAAGAGCCCTGAGGAATGAGGCGGGGACAGGATCTGCCTTCCCAGGGGCTGGGGGTCAGGGCTTGGCCCTTTGGATTAAGGAAACAAGTCAAGGTTTCCTCAGCATCACAGCCACCTTTCCCTTGCTTGTCCATCCTTGTCATCACGGTCTGCAGTTTTCTGCTCTAACTGGAACCTGGGGACACATTCTCAGTTGTGTCCCTCAGTGAGACTCATTAGCACTACAAGAAACGTCAGTGTTTCAATCTCACTTTGACTTCTTGAGAAGTTGTTTGAACTTCCTCTCAGGGACTGAGTCTCATGTAAACAACATCAACCCCCTGAAGGTCACGAAATGCCTGGGGCTGTTGCTGTGCTGCTGAACTGGGCCGGGCTCCTGGCACACAGGGAGCTCCTGGCAAGCAAGAAGAGCTTCAAAAAGACAGCTCTGCTGGTGAGCAGCTCCTCTGCACAGCCCAGTAGGGCGGAGGGCACTGCCAGGGCAGCTCAGGGACACCAGCAGGGCACAGACAGAGCTTCAAGGGGCTCAGCACTGGCAGGATGGCTGAGAGCTCCCTGCAGGAGGAATCTTGGCAGGGCTGCACACGGTGAGTCTGTGGCTGCAGGGCAGTGCAGGGGCAGCTCCTGGAGGCATCTCCTAAAGCTGGCCCAGCCCCAGCTGATGGGATGGGTGAGCAGGGGGCTGTTTGGGGGTACTGTGGAAGAGCTGTGAAGCCAGGGGTGCAACTTTGGGTGCCCAGGGTTGTGGGGCAGAGCAGGGTCCTGCAGCCCAGGGCGCCGTGCTGGGCAGGGACTCTGCTGCCTGCCAGGGGCAGCTCTCAGCCAGCCTGGGGAGCTGCTCCCAGGGCTGGGGCAGAAGGGCTGTGGGCAAGGAGCAAACCTGGCAGCTGAGGGAGGACCTTTTCCATTTCTCTCTGTTGCAGGTTCACACCTGCTCACAGCTCCACACAACTACACCAAATTGAATGGAGAATTTTTTGCAAGCTCAGAAAAGACAGGGGCTACAGGAAAGGAATTAGTCCTGAGGTGTGTTTCCTGCTTAGGCATTGTAGCAGAGACATTGTTCTCTCAGGTCAGGAGGCTGCACTGAAATTCAAACCATTTTACTCTCAGAGATGAATATTTCAGGCAGCATCAGAAATGAGCACAGGATCCTGGGCAGTGCTGAGCCTTCCCTTAGGGGTGGGCACTCTCCTGTCCCAGCCCTTGGCTTCTCTGCAGGAGGACTCCTGTCCTGCTCTGTCCAGCACAGCTGCACCTCTGGGCTGGCACAGGGGACACTTCCCAGAGCTACCCTTTCAAGGAGTGCTGCCCTGCTCTCAGCACAGATCTTGGTGGGGTTTTTAAAGATGAATCTGTGTGTGAAGTCATCTTCAAGGCACCCCAAGAGAAAGTGCAGGGCAGATGGGAAACAGGCTGAGAGGCACTGCAGCTCTCCTGGCTCTGCAATAAGCAACGGAGAACTCAGCTCTTCTACCCGTCCTGTCTCAACACTCATCAGATTTGTCATCAGAAAAATTTGCCCTAAGAAAACACCCCTCAGGTTTTATGATTGTAAATAAAAAACTCAGTAAAAATTATTTTAAGGGTACACTGTTCCTCTTTCAGGCAGCCCAAATTTCTCCAAGACAACAGCACAGGAACTGAACTTTTCCATCAAAGCTGGGTTCCATGTGACATCCCCTGTGATCATGAGAGCTGTCCCAAGCAAGCTCCATGTCTGCACTGCAGCAGAGCAAAGCTGAGTCCTTGGCAGCACATGGGCAGAGTTTCTGCTCTTCACAGCACCCTCAGCCAACTTAAATCAGGAAAAGGAAATAAAGTTAATTTTGGCAGGTTTTCTATTAAAACTGGAGTGACTTTTCTTAGAGAGGTCTGTCTTAATTGTTCCATGTCTTTCCTTTTCTGAATAGGGACCCATACCATGAAACAACAAATGTGGAACAGCAGCTCTATCCCCCACTTCCTCCTCCTGGCATTCGCAGACAGGCGGGAGCTGCAGCTCCTGCACTTCTGGCTCTTCC
>NW_020889593.1:0-2049 GCF_003945725.1 Corapipo altera
GCACACAGGCTTTGACCATTTAACACAAGCAGTGACAGTGCCTGGTGTCAGATTGTATTGCACTACCTGCTTTGTCCTACATGATTCTCTGCAGCCTTTTATTAGTAACTGACAGCCAACCACTTTGTACTATAAAACCTATTTTCCTCTCGTACGGTCAAGTTACAAAAATTCTGAAATTTGAAATTCTTTTGTGAAAATTGTTTAATAGTCTAGGCTCTATTTTGCAGAAATTCCACAGATTCATTTTGTAATCCGAACCCATGAGATGAAACACTCCTGTTCATCTATTCCAACTTGGAGATTATGTCTACATCCAACAGTAGGATGCTGACCCCCTGTATGCTGACTGCAAAGAGATTATGATTACCTGCAACCACGGCATAGCATGCAAGTGACCCTGGCTGACCCAGTGAAGCAGGAACAGCTAGAACCTATTCCGATCTCTTCACTAAAGATGGATATGGTTACAAAGATATTATTGTCTACCCTTTTCCTATTAGTCCTTTGTTGTAGATATTCTATATTGTTTTCCTTGTTTTTCATCAATATGCTGCTTAACTTGTTCAACAATGGCATGGTCTAACCACAGACCATGCGGTGGGAATGTATTTGTGCTTAATTGGATGATGCAAGTGCTGATAGATGGGAACTTTGTCCCTGAAACAACCATCTTGTATAACTTGAGATTAATTGGTATTTTGCTATTAGTTGAAAACTCTCCAAAAACATTTGACAGAAACAGTGAAAAAGAAGATGATGTTAAGACGGACCCCCGAGATACAGCACGCCACAGGTAAATCATATAAAGACCCATCCTTACACAGGACACTAAACTCAAAGTCAACAAAGCTAAGCTTTTTATTCATGCAACAACTAGCCTAACAGTTTAATTTCAGTATAGAAAAAAAAAAAAGGGGGGGGGGAGTGAGGAAAGATAAGTTCATGAGGTGGTCTTGCTGACTGTTTCTTGAGGTTGCTTGCTTAAATAACCAGAATTGTTTTAAAGGTGGTGAAGTGGAGCTTTTGAAGTTTTTGTAGTGACTACTGACAAGTTCTCTTTGAAGTCCAAAAGCCCATTTGCATAGAGAAGTGTGTGTTTTGCTGTGAAAATAGGAGTATATATTTTTCTTTAAATTATAAGAATGTGTAGCAGCGTACCCTTGTATGACAAGGAATAAGATGCTCCTCGTGCGGTGGCGTGGACAAAGAGACTTTATTTCAAACTCGGCGCGGTTTTATTCCTTAACACCATGTGACTTCTCTAACCAACCAGGTTACCTATGTCGGGGCATGCTCTCTTGGGCTCTGTTACTTCGGCACATCCCCTGTGCCTTTAGACACGCCCCCTACATCACCCCTCTCCTAAATATCTAAAAGAAGTCACGATAACAGTGTAAACAAAAATGTAAACAACAATTCAAACAATCAAAACATTATAAGTTACCAAGTTTCACAGTGATCCAGCACATTGCTTGCTTGACTACTTATACTTCTATTGTAAACATTTTTAAAACTTTCTTATATTCCTATAGGGTAGTGCAACTTGGAGAGATAACTTTATTAACTGGGGTTTATCTTAACTGTGTGTAAACTATAACCTTTTTAATCTGAGGGTTTTTATAACTGGGAGATTTAACTTTATTTAAGAAACAGGGTAATCTTAGCAAACTTTAATTTCTTAAAAGCGACCTGTGGTTGAGGTAATGTTATTTTGTGAGGTGTTTTGTTTTCCATTATTTGACTAGTCAAACAACTCTTTTCATTCATTCACTCATCTCATTCATCGGTGGCCACCGTACACTGAACACACACACAAACACACACACACACACACATTTCAGAGACTGTGTTTCACCACGTTGGTCATTTTCTAATGTAAACTTAAAACATAACATAACTCTTTTCAAACTTCTGCATTGCTCTGGTTCCTGCTGCTGTGGTCACATATTTGAATAGGGTTTTACACACTTGGGAGAATTCTGTTTGAGTCACAAAATCTAGGGATCTCGTCCAATATCCTGAAATCAATTCTTACCATGATTAGTA
>NW_020889594.1:0-2049 GCF_003945725.1 Corapipo altera
GTGGAGCAGCAAAATCCATCCCATCCCTGTGCAGCTGAAATTTTGCTTTTTGACCGCTTTTTTTTTCAACTTTCTCCCCTCCTCCCCCCGACGCGCCGTCTCCACCAGCTCCTCACAAGCTGCCCCCTGCTCCCGCGTTCCCAATATTTTTTACGTGTTTCTCCGTTGTTTTTTCAGCCTGACTCCTTATGGGATTTTTAGAGGCCGGGGGCAAAGGCAGGCATCATGGCGGGTGCTTCGGGAGGGAACACTGGTGGGGAAAACGGGGTGAAAAGGGCCGGTTTTGTGCCGGTAGGGGCTGCTGCTGGTCGACACCTCCGCCCGTGCCCTGCCCGTGAGCCGCGTGACCTCGTTAAAATCCGCTTCTAATTATTTCCCGAGCGAGGGAGGCTTCGAACCCGGCGTGGCCTCCTACGTTTTTGAGACCAGAGCTGCAGGTACCACCTACCTGAGGAAACACTGATGAGCGACCTGATTAAAAACACCCTGGTTCAAAGCCAGGCAGCGCTCCACTGGAAAGAGGAGTGTAATTCTGGCCGGCTCCTGATGAGAACACGAAGACCTTTTTGGCCAAATCCGGTCAAACATCCAACAACCAAACTGGTTTCCTACCCAGAGCAGACTGGGAGCGTGCCTGGGAGGCAGATGGCTCCTTGGAGGGGAGAGAGAGATGGAATAACTTCGTGTTCTCCGGTCAAACCGCAGCAAAGGAGCCAAAAGCCAAGGAAGAGGCAAAAAGGGAAAGGAGTCGCGTAACGCTGCCTCTGATTTCGGGGGGGAAACTGGGGTAAAACGTCAATATTGTGTGAGTCAGGTTTTTTTGTGGTTTGGCCACCAGTTTTCCACAGTTGCATGGGCTTGGGTGTTTCCCACCTTGATTTTTAAGCGGGAGAACTGCGGCCACACCGCTGGACAGAGCCTGCCTTGGTGTAGGGGGGAACAGGAGCGCCCAGAGATGCTTTTTTTCCACAACTTTTCAACCCGATATCGAGGACAGTCCCAGCTTAAAAAAAGGGAGGACGGGCTTATGTGGGAGCCCAAACCCAGCTTTCCACAAAGGAAAACAAGGGCTGACAAAAACCTCGTGATCTGAAGGAGCTGGACCCTTCTCACAAAACCTGTTAAAGTTCTACCTCTTGGATCAAGCCTGGCTCCAGCAGAAATCAAAAAGGACTCTTGAGATGATTGTATCAAACCATGTCTAAACCCCTGTCATCCCTCTATCCCCCATGTAATCCCACTAGAAGAAAAATTAACTCTTTGGAAATTACAGTAAAAACTTGTGTGATTCCCCAATTAACATAGCTCGTCCCCTTCATTAACATGTCCAACCTCAGATACCTTCAAAATCGTGTTCTCGTGTTCAATAAACTATTCCAGTTCCCCCCATACTGGGATCGTGTCTAGCTTTTATTTTTCAGACAGCCACTGGTTTATACCCACCCCCCTCCCAACCCTCAGCTTTTGATTTTTCAGCCCCAAACCTGACGGGTTTCGTTGGGGTCGCTCTTCCCAGGCTCTTCCTTGGTAAGAAGGGGCTCGGGTGGAGTTTTGGCCCAGACCTGCACGAGGTTGCTTTAAACACTTCACCAGCTCTACCCTCAGCGCCGTGCAGCACTGAACACTTCAGCATTTCCCCCAACGGGAACAGCCTTCGCTCAGCCCTGGTTTGTCCCGAGCTCTGTCTCAGTGACGCGGACGATGCCCTCGCACGGAACGCGGGGGGCGACTGCACGTTCGACCACGCACCGCCGACCAGAAACACCGTATTTTGGAGAATTCTGGGCGCTCTGGGGCGTCGCCACCGCCAGCTGAGGAGGGGAAAACGTTGGTGCAAGCAACAGCCTCCTGCGGTGACAGCAGCGACCGCGGGCGGGATTTCCTCTGCCCATCTAAAACCACCCGAGGCCGTGATGTTGCCTGGAGTGATGTTGGAGTGATGTTGGTGTGATGTTGGAGTGATGTTGGTGTGACGTTGGTGTGATGTTGGAGTGATGTTGGAGTGATGTTGGAGTGATGTTGGAGTGATGTTGGTGTGATGTTGGTGTG
>NW_020889595.1:0-2048 GCF_003945725.1 Corapipo altera
TGTTGTGCATTTGGTGGGTCAGACTGGAGACTCCTTAGGTAGCAAGAGTTTTCTGTGCTGGCACCTTTGTTGTGGGAGGAATCTTCAGCAGTATGCAATTTTGGGAGTCAGTTTGACAGTTGGGAGGCAGGATTGAAAACGGGAAACAACAGGCCTTCTCGACAGGAAAGAAAGCCTGGAATCTTTGGCTTTGTGGTGTACTTACTGGGTCAGGGTGGGCACTCTGTGGGCAGCAAGAGCTTTCTGTTCTGTTGCCTTTGGTGTGGAAGGAATCTTTGTATGTAATTTTGGGAGTCGGGCTGTCAGTTGGGAGGTAGGTCTTAAAACAGTAAACAACAACCCTTATCCCCAGGAAAGAACACCTGGAAACTTTGGCCTGGTGCTGCAGTTAGTGCGTCTCCCTGGGGACTCCATGGGCAGCAAGAGCTTTCTGTGCTGGCACCTTTGTTGTGGGAGGAATCTTCGTGCGTATGCAATTTTGGATGTAGGGCTGGCATTTGGGAGGCAAGGTTGAAAACAGGAAACAACAACCCTTGTCCTCTGGAGAGAAAGCCTGGAAGCTTTGGTTTTGTGGTCCAATTTGTTTTCGGGGTCAGGGGGGACAATCTCTGTATTGGTAGTGTTTTGTTCGCCTTACACTGTGAAGTTGAAACAGGTTAATAAACAAAAAGGGTTTGCAAAAAAAGACCAGTTCATAATTCAGGCTGCAAAGGAAAAGGAAAAAAAGTCAAGGAAGGGGGTTTTCGCTGCTTTGACTACTGCTGAAGTCAGCAGCTTTGTGTCTGCCCCACTTGGTTTGTCTCTGCGGTCACTGTTCCTGGGTGTCTCTCGTGCCTTTGCTCCCGGACTTCCGCTCGCTCCCTCCTTCGTCGCTGGTCTTTCTCGGGCTCTTTCCTCCCTCAGACCTTTCCTGGAGTCCCCCAGGGTCCTGCTGCTGCTTCCTCCACCGCGGGTCTCTTGATCTCGTTCTTTACTGGGGCGCCAGAGGCGCTGGCCCTTCCTCAGGGAACTGTTCCGGGGTGTTGACCTCACACCTCTGGCCGCTGCTTGGCTGCTGCTGTTGAGAGCGGTAGCGAACGGTGACACAGGGACTTGTCCAGGCAGCGCGGCAGTTTGCTGGCGCTAGCTCACACCCTGACCCTGCCCAGGGTGACTGCAGCGGCGGTGACCGTGGTTCTGTCTCACACGGCTCTCTCCGGGCAGCGTGTGTCAGGCTGCAATGTGCTTGTGTGCTCTGCTCGGCGGCTGGGACCCGTCCTGGGCAGCAGCTGCTGAGGTTTCTTCCGGTGGATGCCGAGTCCCCAAATCTCTGAAAAAAATGGCCAGAAACTCACACAAATCTCCCCAAAATAGGACCAAAAACTAAAGAAATCTCCCCAAAAAATGACCAGAACCCCAAATCTCCCCAAAAAATACACTAAAAACTCAAGGAAACCTCCTCAAAAAATGGCCACAAACTCACCCAAATCTCCCCAAAAAATACACTAAAAACTCTCACAAATCTCCCCAAAAAATGACCAGGAAATCACCCAAATCTCTCCCAAAAATGACCAAAAACTCAGCCAAATCTCCCCTACAAATCACACAAAACTCTCACAAATCTCCCAAAAAAATGACCAGAAACTCACCCAAATCTCCCCAAAAAATGACCGGAAACTCACCCAAATCTCCCCAAAAAATGACCAGAAACTCACACACATCTCCCCAAAAAATGACCAGAAACTCAAACAAATCTCCCCAAAAAATTACCCAAAACTCACACAAATCTCCCCAAAAAATGACCAGAAACTCACAGAAATCTCCCAAAAATATGACCAGAACTTCAACCAAATCTCCCCAAAAGATGACCAGAAACTCACCCAAATCCCCCCAAAAAATGACCACAAACTCACAGAAATCTCCCCAAGAAATGACCACAAACTCACCCAAATCTCCCCAAAAATGACCACAAATACACCCAAATCTTGCCAAGAATGACCCAAAACTCACCCAAATCCCCACAAAAAAATGACCAGAAACTTAAACAAATCTCCCCTAAAAATGTCCAC
>NW_020889596.1:0-2048 GCF_003945725.1 Corapipo altera
TCTGTCCTCCAACAGGTGACATCACAGAGACAGCGGTGACATCACAGAGAAATCGGTGACATCACAGGGACAGCGGTGACATCAAAGAGATAGCAGTGACATCACAGAGACAGCAGTGACATCACAGAGACAGCGGTGATGTATCGGGGAGGGGTTACTGTATCAGGGAAGGTCCGAGATATACAGACACGAAAAACAGACACCGTAGCTCGCTCAACAAAAAAATAAAACAATATTTATTACAAAAGGTGGCCAAGAAAATGAACAGACCCAAAAGGGAGGAAGGAGGAGAGAAATAAGCCCCCAGTTACCCAGCTGTTGCCCATAAAGTTCTCTTACCGACCTAGCAGGCCTGTAATTACCCAGAGCAGAAGCTGCATCCCTGGAGAGTCAGTAAGTTCACAAACTGGCAGGTGTCCCTGCCAAAGGCAACGTTGTCCTTGGTGTGAAGTGAGCTCTCCCCAAGAAAGCACTGTCTACTTTTATACAATTAACTGAGTGACCACAGCCTCCCAGGTGTGGCCAGCACTGCCCAGCCCGAGGCCCTCAGTCCCACCCCCGGTTATGTCAGTGCATCTCCTCTGCACACGTGAGAACTTCGGAAATCCCCTCAGGAAAGCGCAGAGTGTTTTGGGGGTCTTTCTTAATTGAGTCTGGGGCCGAGCCTTCCTCATCCTCCTCCTCAAACTCTCCTTCAAGTGACCTTGGAGGTCAACTGGCCAATCACAGAATGCCAATTACAACAGTTTATACAGGAAACTCTCTTCAAGGACAACTTTCCCGTTTATCAGGGCTTGTTTTCCCATAACTTGGCAGAGAAAGAGCAAAGCTTTCACAGGTGGCAGGGCCAAACACAGACCAAAAGTATCAGCATAAATTCACCCTGGTACAGGGGGTCAAACCTGTCCCATGAAGTCCGAGCAGGTCCGGGCTGGGGGCAGAACAGGGTGCAGGAAACGAAGGCAAACGGGAACCAGCAAAGAGCCAGATGAGCAGGCCCAGAACAAAAGGACCTCGGAGCCTCTCCAACACACCCCTTGCCTGAGTTAAGGCCAAAGTGAAGGGCCTTGCCCTTTGCCCAGGAGAAAGCAAAAAACTCCACATCCCCCAGAGCCTTCTGAGGGCTCCCAACCTGCAGTGTGGGCTGGGCCAGTTCTTTTGTGGGTGTGAGTCACCCAAGACAAAGCCCCCTCCACCATTCAACATCTTTCTTTTCCAGTGGGGCAGGGGAAAGAAAAATTCCTGCTTGGTTTTTTAGAAGAAGTAAAGCTATGACAGGGATCCCCTCCCCCCTGCCCTCACTGCCCCCCAGTAACAGGGACTGGGGAGAACTGGGAAGCTTTCCTGGGAACACTGGGAGCAGCCGGCTGGGGTCAGAATAAAAGCAGGGCCGGGGGGGACACACGACCCCCCAAACTCCAGGCAGGACTGGACTGGGGGGTCCCGGCTGGGCCCGAGGCCACGGGGAGGGGCTGCAGCCGCCGGCGGCTCAGGAGCTCTGTGGGGAGAGAAAAGGGGGTGAGAGCGGGGTGGGGGGACAGGGGGGGCACAGAGGCTGTGGGAGAGCAAGGGGGGGGACACGACCCCCATTTGGGGACCCCCCTTTACCTTCTCCCGCAGGTAGAAGCCGAGCCCCAGCACCAGGAAGACCAAGCCCAAGACGAAGCCCCCGACCCCCACCAGGATCTTGCTGCGGACGGTGTCCGGTGGCATCTCTGGGGGGAGACGGGGGGGTCAGCACCCCCAAAACCTCCAGAGATCACCCAGGACCCCACAGAGCCCGTCCTAGTCTCTCCCAGCCCACCCAGCACCCCCTGAAACCTCCTGCCAGTCCCTTCCCAGCCCCTTTAGGGATCCCACCCAGCCCCTCCCAGATCCTTAAGGATCCTCCCACCCCTCTCCCATCACCCCCAGCACCCACCAAACTCCCTCCCAGTCACCCCCAGTTGCCCCCTTTCCCCCCTGGCCCCCCTGCCAGTGTGCCCCCGGTGCTGGGGGGGCCGGGCCGTACCCCAGTGCCGGCTGAGGGGGTGCTCCAGGCTGACGTG
>NW_020889597.1:0-2048 GCF_003945725.1 Corapipo altera
CTCCAGCTCTTCATGACATCAGCATACTTCTGTGAACACAGTAATCCAAATCTACACTCTCGATGATGTAGTTTAGATCAGCACCACATACCAGTAAGAAAATGTCACTCTGACAAGGATTTGTTCACAGAATCACAGAATCACAGAGTCACAGAATATTCTGAGTTGGAAGGGATCAACAAGGATCATCGAGTCCAGCTCCTAGCCTTGCACAGGACCATCCCCAAGAGTCACAGGATGTGCCTGAGAGTATCATCCAAATGCTTCTTGAACTCTGTAGGGCTTGGTGCTGTGAGCACTTCCCTGGGGAGCCTGTTCAGTGCCCAACCACCCTATGGGTAAAAAACCTTTTTGTAATGTCCAACCCAAACCTGCCCTGACACAACTTCAGGCCATTCCCCCAGCTCCTGTCACTTGTCCCCACAGAAAAGACACCAGTGCCTACTCCTCCTTGTCCTCTTACAAGGAAATTGTAACTACAATGAGGTCTCCCCTCACTCTCTTCTCCAGCTGAACAGACCAAGTGACCTCAGCCACTCCTCATAAGACTTCCACTCAAGGCCCTTCACCACCTTCATGGACATTCTCTAATGGCTTAATATGTCTCTGATATAGTGGTGCCCAAAACAGCCCAATTTTGTAGGTGAGGCACTTCATCCCCACTCTGTGTGAGCCTTATCGGTGACCAAGGGACAGAAGAATCCAGTCTTGAAACCCAACAGGGATCAAACAAGGGTCAGTCACAGAACCACAATACTGTCCTCTGCACAAAAACATCTCTGCTCTTTGTGCCACCCAACACAGCCCTCCTGAACCAACATGCAAATCCTGCACACTGACACCAGGTAAGGGGATACCCAGCACATTTACATCCCTGCACCTGCCCTGCTCTCAAGATGAGCAGCACCAAAACCACCCCCCACCAGCAGCTCTATAAAGCTCCTCTTTCCAGACCTGACACTCAGGCAACAGCAGATGCTGACCTGTGTTTGGCATTGGTGCAACATCCCCTTGTCCAGCACAGCACTGCTCCCAGGTCCCAGGATGGAAGCTTGTCACTCTCCAGAGCAATCCAATGTCACCTCATACGCTGACACAACTGTGGCCATCGTCATTACACTTGAAGTGTTTGCTGGCATGTGGATAAATGCTTTCATTGTTTCTGTGATTTGCGTGGCCTGGGTCAGAAAGAACACCTTGAACTCTAATGAGAAGATCTTGCTGTTTCTGGGATCCTCCAGGTTTTGGTATTTGTGCATCTCATGGGTATATTCCATTTTTTTAATAATTTATCTCAAATATCTTTATGTTCACCCCATCTTTCAGGTACTTAATAGTGCTCGGAACTTTTTTAATTATTCCAACTTGTGGTTTTCTGCTTCTCTTTTTGTCTTTTATTGTATAAAAATTGCCAATTTCAGGAACAGCTTCTTCATCTACCTGAAAGTAAAAATTGACAGGATTGTGCCCTGCCTCTTGTTGGGATCAGTGCTTTTCTCCCTGGTTATCGGAAGCACTGTCTACAGCACCATGGATAAAGCACTCAGTAGCACCCTCAATTTCTCCTGCCAAGGAAGGATTTGGAAATCAAGTATCACAATAGATTAACATTTTTTGCCTCATTATTTTATCATTGGGTTTGGATATGCCACTTCATTCACAGCAGTCATCTCCTCTGCCCTTCTCCTTCTCTTTTCCCTCTGGAGACACAAACGCAACATGCAGACAAACTCCATGAAGGACCTCAGCATGGATGCCCACATCAAAGCCATGAAATCCATTCTCTCCTTCTTCATAATGTACAGCATCAACTTTATATGTTTGATCTTGACTCTCATTTATTCAATGAAGAATGAAAGTGACTTGATATTTTTAACTTTCTTAATTCAATACACTTTTCCAGGTTTTCATTCCCTTGTCCTGATTTTCAGTAATCCCAATCTGGAAAAGAGACTGCTAGGGATTCTGCCCTGTGTGAAGTGCAAGGTTTTCCTCAAGAGGGAACTGTAACAAAACCAGGAGCCCTTGCAAAATGCTGATATTTCTCT
>NW_020889598.1:0-2047 GCF_003945725.1 Corapipo altera
GACCAATCAGAAGGGAAAGGAGGGAATAAGGGAGAAATAGGAGCCAATAAGGAGAACATCTGCAATGCAGTAGATTGCAGCCAATCAGAAAATAGGTAATAAACATGAGGAGAAAACTGTGAAAACATTTGACATAAACTGGGGTACAATACATTCATAACTTTTGTTAACAATTCTGTTCAGTCCTAGTCTGTAAAACAGTCTCAATCTTCATAACTGGAAACTGAATGCCCAGAATCCACGTCCTCCTCTGTCGCCTCTTCAGCTATGGTCTCTCACAGCTGCCTTCACCTCGCAAACTTCTCCCTTTCCTCCTCCATGCTCCCTGCATCACCCCCTTTTTTGTTTTCTTTGATGATATTAGCTGAAACACACCTTAATAACAAATTTTGAATGCAGATAATTATGCAAGGAACAAATGACAAAATTGAAATAAAAGTAAATAAAGAAACAACAGCTATGGTTATTATCTTGTTCATCCAGTTGGGTAAGCAGCAGCAGCAGGGGGGCCAAGGTCACCGCCTCCGCATTCTGTCTGGCTGTCCCAGTCCAGCTTCTAAGGGATCAATAAAGGAAGGAAGGGATCAATAAAACTTCTACCTTAGACTTCTGGAGGGTGGACTTTGGCCTGTTCAGGACACTGAAATGGTTGAGACAGCCTCCTGCAAAACAGTCCTTAATAACAAAGAGGTCCAGGAAGGCTGGACATACTCTAAGGAGGAAATCTTGAAGGCACAGGAGCAGCCTGTCCATGTGTGCTGCAAGATGAACCGGCAGGGAAGATGACTGGTCTGGCTGAGAAGGGAATTTTTCTGGGACTGGGGGAAAAAAAGGGTTTATGACCTTTGGAAGAAGGGGCAGGCAGCTCAGGAAGAGTACAAGGATGTTGTTAGGCCACGTAGAGAGAAAATTAGAAAGGTAAAAGGTCAGCTAGAACTCAATCTGGCTACTTCTGTAAAGGGTAATAAAAAGGGTTTATATGATACATCATCAACAAAAAGAGGGGACAGGAAAATCTCCATCCTTTATTGGACACTGGGGGGAACATTGTCACCAAGGATGAGGAAAAGGCCAAGGCATTTAATACCTTCTTTACCTCAGTCTTTAACAGAAAGACCTGTTATCCTCAAGGACAACCAGCCCCCTGAGCTGGTAGACAAGGACAGGGAGCAGAATGGACCCTCTGTGATCCAGGAGGAAGCAGTTGGTGATCTGCTGAGGCACTGAGACACTCCCAAGTCTATGGGACTGTGTGAACGACCACAGAAGAGAAATTATTGAATGCATAAATCACGGGGTGGTGTCAGAGACTGAAACGGTTCATGATTTATGCATTCCAAGATTGCCAAGGGACTCTTGCAGGCTTCTGCAGGACTTTTGCATTAGACCTCTGATGGCCCATCAAAACCCATCCCCCCCTCTGCCAATCCTGAAAGGCAGGAAAAACCCTTTTCCCAGGCCCCTCACGGGAACTCTGCTCAGGCCCAGGAGATGTTGGGGGTTCGTGGCATGGCCCAGAACACCATCCATGGATATAATAACTCATAACTTCTTGGAGTGTGGGGGCTTCCCTCCCCCACCCCCAATGGATCAAGGCCACCACTTCAACTGACAGACATGGAAGCTGCAACTCCCAAGTTCCATCTCTGGACCCCGTGGATGGTGACTATAGACATCTTTCCACTCTCAGCTTTGCTTTCCCTTCCTCTCCCTTATCCTTATCCTGTCTTTCTTTCTCTCCCTTATGCATTTTCCCTAAAGGTTCTCTTTATGCCACATTGCTGTAGATGAGACATATAGATGATAACACCCAAAATGGCAACATACCTGTTTACCTTTGAAACAAAACTGCTCTAAAATAAACCCAACTTGTATATATGTTTTCAAACACTCATTATTCAGTGTCATTTCACTCTAATCCACCTCAAGGGATTTATTAATAAGAACCTGGCTTCCCTTCCCCTTTCTGGGGTGGTGTACCAGGGTGAATTTATGCTGATACTTTTGGTCTGTGTTTGGCCCCATCACCTGTGAAAGTTTTGCTCTT
>NW_020889599.1:0-409 GCF_003945725.1 Corapipo altera
GGCCCTCATGGTGTCCCCGGGCCCTCATGGTGTCCCCGTGTCCCCTCAGGCCCTCATGGTGTCCCCCGAGCCTTCACGGTGTCTCCGTGTCCCCTCGGGTCCTCATGATGTCCCCCGGGCCCCCACGGTGTCCCCGTGTCCCCTCAGGTCCTCATGATGTCCTTGTGTCCCCTCGGGTCCTCACGATGTCCCCCAGGCCCTCACGGTGTCCCCTCGGTCCCTGACAGTGTCCCCGTGTCCCCAAGGGTGTGGCAGTCCCTCACGGTGTCCCCCCGGTCCCTGGGTGTCCCTGGTGTCCCCTCAGTCACTCATGGTGTCACTCCGGTCCCTGACGGTGTCCCCGTGTCCCCAAGGGTGTGGCTGTCCCTCACGGTGTCCCCCCGGTCCCTGGGTGTCCCTGGTGTCCCCT
>NW_020889599.1:509-2047 GCF_003945725.1 Corapipo altera
GGTGTCCCCGGTGTCTCCAAGGGGGTGACCATCCCTGACGCTGTTCCTGGTGTCCCCCTGGTCCCTGACAGTGTCCCCGTGTCCCCAAGGGCGTGGCAGTCCCTCACGGTGTCCCCCCGGTCCCTGGGTGTCCCTGGTGTCCCCTCAGTCCCTTACGGTGTCATTCTGGTCCCTGACGGTGTCCCCCGTGTCCCCAAGGGTGTGGCTGTCCCCTGAGCTGTCCCCGGTCCCTGTCGGTGTTCCCGTGTCCCCAGAGGGGGGTGGCAGTCCCTCACGGTGTCCCCGGTCCCTGGCGGTGTCCCCCAGGGGGTGGTGGCTGTCCCCTGACAGTGTTCCCGGTCCCTGGCGGTGTCCCCCCGGGGTGGTGGCTGTCCTCCGAGCTGTCCCCCCGGAGGTGGCTGTCCCCTGACCTGTCCCCTGGCGGTGTCCCTGGTAGTGTCCTCGCGCGGGGGTGGCTGTCCCCTGACGGTGTCCTCCGGGGTGCTGGCTGTCCCCTGAGCTGTCCTCGATCCCTGACGTTGTTCCCCCGCGGTGGTGGCTGTCCCCTGAGCTGTCCCCGCTCCCTGTCAGTGTCCCCTGCAGAGGTGACTGTCCCCTGGCAGTGTCCCCGCCGGGGTGGTGGCTGCCCCTAAGCTGTCCCCAGCGGGGGTGGCTGTCCCCTGAGCTGTCCCCGCTCCTTGGCAGTGTCCCCGCCGGGGTGGTGGCTGTCCCTGGCGGTGTCCCCCGCGGGGGTGGTTGTCCCCTGAGCTGTCCCCTGAGCTGTCCCCTGAGCTGTCCCCTGAGCTGTCCCCCGAGTTGTCCCCATGTCCCCAGGACGCTGGAGTTCCTGATGCGGCACCTGGTGCGGATGGCGGGGCACAGCGCCCGCACCAACATGCACGCGCGGAACTTGGCCATCGTCTGGGCGCCCAACCTGCTGCGGTGAGGGGACACCCCGGCCCCAAAGTCCCCTGGATCCCAGCCCCCCATCCCCGTCCCCCCCCCCCCCCCGGCCCCGTCCAGTTGTCCCCAATGTCCCTGTCCCTGCCATCCCTGTCCCCACCACCCCTGATTCCATCCCCCTGTCCCCAATGTCCCTGTCCCTGCTATCCTTGTCCCCAACACCCCCCTGACCCGTCTCCCTGTCCCCAATGTCCCTGCCACTGCCATCCCTGTCACTGCCACCTCTGATCCCATCTCCATGTCCCCAATGTCCCTGTCCTCACCATCCCCCTGTCCCCACCACCCCGATCCTGTCCCCCTGTCCCCAATGTCCCTGTCCCTGCCATCCCTGTCCCTGCCACCTCTGATCCCATCCCCCTGTCCCCAATGTCCCTGTCCCCAATGTCCCTGTCCCTGCCACCCCTCCGATCCCATCCCCCTGTCCCCAATGTCCCTGTCCCCACCATCCCTGTCCCCAACACCACCCTGACCCCGTCCCACTATCCCCAATGTCCTCGTCCCTGCCACCCCCCCTGATTCCATCCCCCTGTCCCCAATGTCCCTGTCCCCAATGTCCCTGTCCCCCATGTTCCTGTCCCTGCCACCCCCCCGATCCC
>NW_020889600.1:0-1081 GCF_003945725.1 Corapipo altera
TTCAGCATCTCAAACTGACCCCAAAAACCCCCAAAGTCACCCCAAAATCCAGGAGAGGGGCCCCAAAATCCACTGACTCCCCCAGACCCCAAAAATCCCAACCCTGACCCCAAAAATCCAACCCTGACCCCGAAATTGCAACCCCACCCCAGGTCCTGGTTCCCCTCCAGCTCCACGTTCAGCATCTCAAACTGACCCCAAAAACACCAAAGGTCACCCCAAAATCGAGGAGAGGCGCCCCAAAATCCGGGGGTCACCTCCTGACCCCAAAAATCCCAACCCTGACCCCAAAAATCCAACCCACCCCAGGTCCTGGTTCCCCTCCAGCTCCGCGTTCAGCAGCTCAAACTGACCCCAAAAACCCCCAAAGTCACCCCAAAATCGAGGAGAGGGTCCCCAAAATCCACTGACTCCCCCAGAGCCTGAAAATCCCAATTCTGACCCCAAAAATCCAACCCCAGACCCCAAAAATCCAACCCCACCCCAGGTCCTGGTTCCCCTCCAGCTCCGCATTCAGCATCTCAAACTGACCCCAAAAACACCAAAGTCACCCCAAAATCCAGGAGAGGGGCCCCAAAATCCAGGGGTCACCCCCAGACCCCGAAAATCCCAACCCTGACCCCAAAAATCCCAATTCTGACCCCAAAAATCCAACCCTGACCCCAAAAATCCCCACCCTGGCCCCAAAAATCCCAATTCTGACCCCAAAAATCCAACTCTGACCCCAAAAATTCAACCCCACCCCAGGTCCTGGTTCCCCTCCAGCTCCGCGTTCAGCATCTCAAACTGACCCCAAAAATCCCAACCCTGACCCCAAAAAACCAACCCCAGACCCCAAAAAACCCAAACCTGACCCCAAAAATCCAACCCCACCCCGGGTCCTGGTTCCCCTCCAGTTCCGCGTTCAGCAGCTCAAACTGACCCCAAAAACCCCCAAAGTCACCCCAAAATCATGCAGAGGGGCCCCAAAATCCGGGGGTCACCTCCTGACCCCAAAAATCCCAATTCTAACCCCAAAAAATCCCAACCCCACCCCAGGTCCTGGTTCCCCTCCAGCTCCGCGTTCAGCATCTCAAACTGA
>NW_020889600.1:1181-2047 GCF_003945725.1 Corapipo altera
CTCCAGCTCCGTGTTCAGCATCTCAAACTGACCCCAAAAACACCAAACGTCACCCCAAAATCATGCAGAGGGGCCCCAAAATCCACTGACTCCCCCAGACCCCAAAAATCCCCACCCTGACCCCAAAAATCCCAACCCTGACCCCAAAAATCCCAACCCTGACCCCAAAAATCCCAATTCTGACCCCAAAAATCCCAACCCTGACCCCAAAAATTCAACCCCACCCCAGGTCCTGGTTCCCCTCCAGTTCCGCGTTCAGCAGCTCAAACTGACCCCAAAAACCCCCAAAGTCACCCCAAAATCATGCAGAGGGGCCCCAAAATCCGGGGGTCACCTCCTGACCCCAAAAATCCCAATTCTAACCCCAAAAAATCCCAACCCCACCCCAGGTCCTGGTTCCCCTCCAGCTCCGCGTTCAGCATCTCAAACTGACCCCAAAAACCCCAAAGGTCACCCCAAAATCCAGGAGAGGGGCCCCAAAATCCGGGGGTCACCTCCTGACCCCAAAAATCCCAACCCTGACCCCAAAAATCCAAACCCAGATCCCAAAAATCCCAACCCAGACCCCAAAAATCCCAACCCTGAACCCAAAAACCCAACCCTGACCCCAAAAATCCCAATTCTGACCCCAAAAATCCAACCCTAACCCCAAAAATCCCAATTCTGACCCCAAAAATCCAACCCCACCCCAGGTCCTGGTTCCCCTCCAGCTCCGCGTTCAGCATCTCAAACTGACCCCAAAAACCCCAAAGGTCACCCCAAAATCCAGGAGAGGGGTCCCAAAATCTGGGGGTCACCCCCTGACCCCAAAAATCCCAGCCCTGACCCCAAAAATCCCAACCCTGACCCCAAAAATCCCAATTCTG
>NW_020889601.1:0-648 GCF_003945725.1 Corapipo altera
GCTTTCTGCGCTGGCCCCTTTGTTGTGGGAGGAATCTTCAACCGTTAGCAATTTTGGGAGTCAGTTTGACAGTTGGGAGGCAGGACTGAAAACGGGAAACAACAGCCCTTCTTGCAGGAAAGAAAGCCTGGAATCTTTGGCTTTGTGGTGTACTTGGTGGGTCAGGGTGGGCACTCTGTGGGCAGCAAGAGCTTTATGTTCTGTTGCCTTTGGTGTGGAAGGAATCTTTGTTTGTATGTAATTTTGGGAGTCGGGCTGTCAGTTGGGAGGTAGGTCTTAAAACAGGAAACAACAGCCCTTATCGCCAGGAAAGAACCCCTGGAAATTTGACCTGGTGGTGCAGCTAGTGTGTCTCCCTGGGAACTCCATGGGTAGGAAGAGCTTTCTGTGCTGGCCCCTTTGTTTTGGGAGGAATCTTCGTGCGTCTGCAATTTTGGATGTAGGGCTGGCATTTGGGAGGCAAGGTTGAAACCAGGAAACAGCAACCCTTCTCCTCTGGAAAGAAAGTCTGCATGCTTTGGTTTTGTGGTCCAATTGGTTGACCAGGCTGGGCACTCCGTGAGCAGCAAGAACTTTCTGTCATGGTCTCTTTGCTGTTGGAGGAATCTTCGTCTGTATGCAATTTTGGGATTTGGGCTGTCAGCTGGG
>NW_020889601.1:748-2047 GCF_003945725.1 Corapipo altera
CCAGCAAAGAAAGCCTGCAAGCTTTGACTTTGTGGTGCAGTTGGTGGGTCAGGTTGGGCACTCTACGGGCAGTCGTAGCTTTCTTTGCTGGCACCTTTGGTCTTTGAGGAATCTTCGTCCGTATGCCATTTTTGGATTCGAGCTGGCAGTCGTGAGACAGAGCTGAAAACAGGAAACAGCAGCCGTTATCCCCAGGAAAGAAAGCCTGGAAGCTTTGGCTTTGTGGTGCAGTTGGTGGAGCAGCCTGGGTACTCCATGAGAAGCAAGAGCTTTCTGTACTGGTTACTTTGGTGTTGGAGAAATCTTTGTTTGCATGCAATTCTGGGAGTCGGGCTGTCAGTTGGGAGACACGGTTGAAAACAGAAACTACAACCTTTACTTCCAGGAAAGGAAACCTGGAAGCTTTGGGTTTATGGTGCAGTTGGTTATTCAGCCTGGGGACTCCATAGGCAGCAAGAGTTTTCTGTGAAGGCACCTTTGGTTGGAGAGAAATCATCGTCCGTATGCAATTTTGGGAGTCAGGCTGTCAGTTGAGAGGCAGGTCTGAAAACAGGACACAAAAACACTTCTCCCCAAAAAAGGAAGCCTGGAAAGTGTGGTTTTGTTGTGCATTTGGTGGGTCAGACCGGAGACTCCTTAGGCAGCAAGAGTTTTCTGTGCTGACCCCTTTGTTGTGGGAGGAATCTTCAGCCGTATGCAATTTTGGGAGTCAGTTTGACAGTTGGGAGGCAGGACTGAAAACGGGAAACAACAGCCCTTCTCGACAGGAAAGAAAGCCTGGAATCTTTGACTTTGTGGTGTACTTGGTGGGTCAGGGTGGGCACTCTGTGGGCAGCAAGAGCTTTCTGTTCTGTTGCCTTTGGTGTGGAAGGAATCTTTGTTTGTATGTAATTTTGGGAGTGGGGCTGTCAGTTGGGAGGTAGGTCTTAAAACAGGAAACAAGAGCCCTAATCGCCAGGAAAGAACACCTGGAAACTTTGACCTGGTGCTGCAGTTAGTGTGTCTCCCTGGGGCCTCCATGGGCAGCAAGAGCTTTCTGTGCTGGCCCCTTTGTTTTGGGAGGAATCTTCGTCCGTATGCAATTTTGGATGTAGGGCTGGCATTTGGGAGGCAAGGTTGAAACCAGGAAACAGCAACCCTTCTCCTCTGGAAAGAAAGCCTGCAAGCTTTGGCTTTGTGGTCCAATTGGTTGGTCAGGCTGGGCACTCCATGAGCAGCAAGAACTTTCTGTCATGGTCTCTTTGCTGTTGGAGGAATCTTCGTCTGTATGCAATTTTGGGATTTGGGCTGTCAGCTGGG
>NW_020889602.1:0-2046 GCF_003945725.1 Corapipo altera
CAGGAGCAGATTTGGGAATGGAGGGATTCAGGAGCAGATTTAGGAATGGAGGGATTCAGGAGCGGATCCAGGAGCAGATTTGGGAATGGAGGGATTCAGGAATGGATCCAGGAACAGATTTGGGAATGGAGGGATTCAGGAGCGGATCCAGGAGCAGATTTAGGAACTGAGGGATTCAGGAGCAGATCCGGGGCCGGCTGAGGGCGGGAGGGGTGTGGGACTCCCCGCGGGCCCATCCCGGTGTCCGCACCCGCTCCCACTTGGAGTTGATGAGCTGGGGGGTGACGGAGGTGTAGGGGTTCCCGGCGGGCAGTTGGATCCCGTGCAGCTCCGCGATCCGCTGCGCTTCCCGCTGGATGCCCAGGATCGCCTCCCGCTCCTTGTCCGCCTCCGGCAGCGTCGACTTGAACTGGTCGTGGGCGGCGATGAGGCCCTGGGACACACCCGGAACGGCGGGATCAGCACCGGGAACCGGGATCGGCACCCAGAACCAGGGTGGGATCGGCACCGGGAACCAGGATCAGCACCAGGAACCGGGATCAGCACCCAGAACCAGGATCAGCACCGGGAACCAGGGTGGGATCGGCACCAGGAACCATCACGGACATGGACCCGGGAACAGTGGGATCAGCACCAGGAACCATCACGGACATGGACCCGGGAACAGTGGGATCAGCACCGGGAACCAGGGCGGCATCAGCACCCAGAACTGGGATCAGCACCCAGAACTGGGATCAGCACCGGGAACCAGGGTGGAATCAGCACCTGGAACCGGGATCAGCACCCAGAACCAGGATCAGCACCGGGAACCACCATGGACACGGAGCCGGCACTGGGCCAGCCCTCCAACGGACCCAGTCTGGGATGGGGATGGAGCTGGGATCGGGATGGACCCGGGCTGAGATGGACCCCGGCCCCAGGAAGGGCATTTCTGGGGCCATTCCTGCAGGAGACTCCATCCGTTCCCACGGAATTCCCGGGTTCCCACCCAGCTCTCCCCAAGCCTGAAAACACTCGGAAAGGGCCATTTTTGGGGGCCCCTTTGGCCATTCTGGGGCCATTTTGTCCATCTTTGAGGCGTTCCGGGCTGTGCCTGTGGGAGACTCCGGCCACTCCCACGGAATTCCGGGGTTCCCACCTGGATCTCCTCGATGGTGTGGACGATGAACATGTCCTGCAGGTCCTCCATGGCGCTCTCCATCCAGTTGTTGAAGGGCGCCGCGCGCTTGGCGTACTCCAGGTGCAGCTCGTCGATCGTCTCCAGCTGCTTCTCCGTTTTCTGGGATCGGGGTTGGGATCGGGGTTGGGATCGGGGTTGGGATCCCTCCGGGGGTCCCTCCCATCCAGGGGGTTCCCCCCTCACCTCCAGGGCGTCCCGGCGGCTGTGGGTGAGGGAGCCCAGCAGGTCCCACTGGTCGCAGATCCGCTGGCACCGGGAATTCACGCTCGGGGAGTCGTAGTAATCCAGCTCGCTGGGGGGACGGGGGGGATTTGGGGTCATTTTGGGATTATTTGGGGCTGGTTTGGGGTTATCAGAGTTCAGTTGTTGGGAGATGGCTGTGATCTGCTCGGAGGGTGATACGGGGATATTTTGGGGTTATTTTGGGGGGTTTTGGGGTCTCCCATACTTCAGTTATTGGGGGATGGCCACGATCTGCTCGAGGGGTGATTTGGGGATATTTTGGGGTTATTTTGGGGGGTTTTGGGGTCTCCCATACTTGAGCTCCTGGGCGATGGCTGCGATCTGCTCCACCCGGTCCTGATGCGCCGCCAGGTCGGACTCGAAGGCCTCGTGTTTGCGGAGCAGGGCCCGGACCTGGGCCAGGGAGGCTGAGCCGTAGTCCCGGTCCCTGAGGGCCACCTCCTTACCTGGGCACAGGTGAGAGGGCACCTGAAACCCCTGAACCCCCTGGGCCACCCCCTGAACCCCCCTGGGCCACCTCCTTACCTGGGCACAGGTGAGAGGGCACCTGAGAGCCCTGAGCCCCCTGTGCCAACCCCTGAGCCCCCTGTGCCACTCCCTGAACCCCCTTGAGCCCCCCTGTG
>NW_020889603.1:0-2046 GCF_003945725.1 Corapipo altera
GGGTGGCCACCCCACAGGAGGGGACACACAGGCTGCCACAGGACATGCTTTGGTTCAGGAGATAAAGCTGCAAAACAGGGCAGAGAATGTGAAGCCATTAAAGAGCATCCAAAGGAGGCAGCAAATATGGGGAAGGACCTTGATTTGAAGCCGTGGGTGGGCACTGAGGGCACTGAGTGTGTTCAGCTGGAGAAGAGGAGATTGAGGGGAGACCTCACTGCAGTTCCAACTGCCTGGGCAGGGGCAGAGGAGGGGCAGGGACTGAGCTCTGCTCTGTGTGAGCAGGGACAGGACCCAGGGAAGGGCTGGAGCTGTGTCAGGGCAGGGTCAGGTTGGATCTCAGTAAAAGGTTCTTCCCCCAGAGGGTGGTTGGGCACTGCCCAGGCTCCCCAGGGCAGTGGGCACAGCCCCAAGGCTGCCAGAGCTCCAGGAGGGTTTGGATGATCCTCTGGGGCACAGGGTGGGACTCTTGGGGATGGTCCTATGCAGGGCTGAGGGTTGGACTGGATGATCCTTGTGGGTCCCTTCCAACTCAGCACATTCTGTAATTCTGTGATCTCAGATCTCAGGTCTGATCCCAGATCCCTCCTGGCTCTGTCCCACCTGGAACCTGTGTCCCAGGACATGCTCTGGATCATCTCAGGCATTCAAAACCCCTTTCCCCAGGGAAGAAAAGCCTGTTTAGATCCCTTGTTCCCCTCATGATCCCTCATTCTTACTGCCCACAGGAGGGGGGAAAAACTCCTGCATTTCCAAAGCGGATGAAAAATCCCCCAAGCTCTCAAAGGACTCGAGTCCACTGGTACAATCCCAGCACTGTGAAATGGTGGAACACAGAGCCAAAGATCCCTTGAGAAAGCCACGGACGAGGAAAGAAAGTTGGAGGTAAGAGATGGACTTACCAGGACGGTTGATGAGGAGAGTCAAGTGGAGAAGCTGGATAGAGGTCTGGGAACCCCTCAGCTCTTTTATACATGTCCAGGAGCGCCTGAGGCATTGGCCAGGGGGTGTTGGCAGAAGCCCCAGCTAACCATAAAATCAAGCGGACAAACCTCATGACACAATGGCAATATAGGGCAATTATATCCATCCTAATTGGGTTTACTAACGAGTAAACGTACCCTGGAGAGCAAACAGCTAATGAGAGGGACAGATCATGACAAATCACTACATGAAAGATAATTTGTTGCTGTAGCTGAGCTCACAGCACCAATAAAGCCCGATCTGTCCCTAATCCCCCGCTTTGCTTACGCTCAAGAGTTTTGGGCATCACACTGAAACTCTTTGAAATCCTTGGCACAGCCAAGACATCTGTCATTAATTCCCTTTTACAAGCTGGTAAGCAGGAGGAAGAAGCCATCCCACTCACCCAGGGCAGATCCCAAATTCCCAACTGGCCCCGGCCTGGAAGGGGCAGGGGAGGTGGCAGGACCACAGACTCACTGGAAGGGACCACAGTGGGTCATCTGGTCCCACCTCCCTGCTCAAGGAGGGTCATCCCAGACCTCATGGCACAGGGTTGCATCCAATTTCAGTTTCTCCATCGTGGCAGAAATCCATTTAAAGTCAGTGAAAAACACGACTGAACGGCTCATGTTGTGCACATGGAAAGCTGCGATTTCCTGCCATCTTTTAGGACCCTGCACGTGCCCGTGGTCCTGTGGGCACAGGCTGGCTGGGCACTGAGGGCTCACGTGCAGGGCTGGGCTGTGGCTCAGTGTGCTGTCCCTGGGCACTGCAATGTCCCACAGGATGCCAGGGATTGTTCTGTGTAAGCAAAGTGTGGGACTGGGGACAAATCAGGGTTTATTGGGGCTGTGAGTTACTGCAGCACCTTGTCTCTCATGTGATGATGTGCCATGGTCTGTCCCTCCCATCACCTGCTTCTTGTCCAGGGCATGTTTGAACACAGGTGCCCACAATGAGGGGATGACATATAACATCATCTGTGTCAGGAAGCTTGGCAGCTTGAATTCCTAATTACCTGGGGTTTGGGCCCCCACCCCCTGGACGATGCCCCAGGCACCCTGGGACAGGTATAAAAGA
>NW_020889604.1:0-2046 GCF_003945725.1 Corapipo altera
TCTTTTATACCTGTCCCAGGGTGCCTGGGGCATCGTCCAGGGGGTGGGGGCCCAAACCCCAGGTAATTAGGAATTCAAGCTGCCAAGCTTCCTGACACAGATGATGTTATATGTCATCCCCTCATTGTGGGCACCTGTGTTCAAACATGCCCTGGACAAGAAGCAGGTGATGGGAGGGACAGACCATGGCACATCATCACATGAGAGACAAGGTGCTGCAGTAACTCACAGCCCCAATAAACCCTGATTTGTCCCCAGTCCCACACTTTGCTTACACAGAACAATCCCTGGCATCCTGTGGGACATTGCAGTGCCCAGGGACAGCACACTGAGCCACAGCCCAGCCCTGCACGTGAGCCCTCAGTGCCCAGCCAGCCTGTGCCCACAGGACCACGGGCACGTGCAGGGTCCTAAAAGATGGCAGGAAATCGCAGCTTTCCATGTGCACAACATGAGCCGTTCAGTCGTGTTTTTCACTGACTTTAAATGGATTTCTGCCACGATGGAGAAACTGAAATTGGATGCAACCCTGTGCCATGAGGTCTGGGATGACCCTCCTTGAGCAGGGAGGTGGGACCAGATGACCCACTGTGGTCCCTTCCAGTGAGTCTGTGGTCCTGCCACCTCCCCTGCCCCTTCCAGGCCGGGGCCAGTTGGGAATTTGGGATCTGCCCTGGGTGAGTGGGATGGCTTCTTCCTCCTGCTTACCAGCTTGTAAAAGGGAATTAATGACAGATGTCTTGGCTGTGCCAAGGATTTCAAAGAGTTTCAGTGTGATGCCCAAAACTCTTGAGCGTAAGCAAAGCGGGGGATTAGGGACAGATCGGGCTTTATTGGTGCTGTGAGCTCAGCTACAGCAACAAATTATCTTTCATGTAGTGATTTGTCATGATCTGTCCCTCTCATTAGCTGTTTGCTCTCCAGGGTACGTTTACTCGTTAGTAAACCCAATTAGGATGGATATAATTGCCCTATATTGCCATTGTGTCATGAGGTTTGTCCGCTTGATTTTATGGTTAGCTGGGGCTTCTGCCAACACCCCCTGGCCAATGCCTCAGGCGCTCCTGGACATGTATAAAAGAGCTGAGGGGTTCCCAGACCTCTATCCAGCTTCTCCACTTGACTCTCCTCATCAACCGTCCTGGTAAGTCCATCTCTTACCTCCAACTTTCTTTCCTCGTCCGTGGCTTTCTCAAGGGATCTTTGGCTCTGTGTTCCACCATTTCACAGTGCTGGGATTGTACCAGTGGACTCGAGTCCTTTGAGAGCTTGGGGGATTTTTCATCCGCTTTGGAAATGCAGGAGTTTTTCCCCCCTCCTGTGGGCAGTAAGAATGAGGGATCATGAGGGGAACAAGGGATCTAAACAGGCTTTTCTTCCCTGGGGAAAGGGGTTTTGAATGCCTGAGATGATCCAGAGCATGTCCTGGGACACAGGTTCCAGGTGGGACAGAGCCAGGAGGGATCTGGGATCAGACCTGAGATCTGAGATCACAGAATTACAGAATGTGCTGAGTTGGAAGGGACCCACAAGGATCATCCAGTCCAACCCTCAGCCCTGCATAGGACCATCCCCAAGAGTCCCACCCTGTGCCCCAGAGGATCATCCAAACCCTCCTGGAGCTCTGGCAGCCTTGGGGCTGTGCCCACTGCCCTGAGGAGCCTGGTCAGTGCCCAACCACCCTCTGGGGGAAGAACCTTTTTCTGAGATCCAACCTGACCCTGCCCTGACACAGCTCCAGCCCTTCCCTGGGTCCTGTCCCTGCTCACACAGAGCAGAGCTCAGTCCCTGCCCCTCCTCTGCCCCTGCCCAGGCAGTTGGAACTGCAGTGAGGTCTCCCCTCAATCTCCTCTTCTCCAGCTGAACACACTCAGTGCCCTCAGTGCCCACCCACGGCTTCAAATCAAGGTCCTTCCCCATATTTGCTGCCTCCTTTGGATGCTCTTTAATGGCTTCACATTCTCTGCCCTGTTTTGCAGCTTTATCTCCTGAACCAAAGCATGTCCTGTGGCAGCCTGTGTGTCCCCTCCTGTGGGGTGGCCACCC
>NW_020889605.1:0-2046 GCF_003945725.1 Corapipo altera
GGGTGGCCACCCCACAGGAGGGGACACACAGGCTGCCACAGGACATGCTTTGGTTCAGGAGATAAAGCTGCAAAACAGGGCAGAGAATGTGAAGCCATTAAAGAGCATCCAAAGGAGGCAGCAAATATGGGGAAGGACCTTGATTTGAAGCCGTGGGTGGGCACTGAGGGCACTGAGTGTGTTCAGCTGGAGAAGAGGAGATTGAGGGGAGACCTCACTGCAGTTCCAACTGCCTGGGCAGGGGCAGAGGAGGGGCAGGGACTGAGCTCTGCTCTGTGTGAGCAGGGACAGGACCCAGGGAAGGGCTGGAGCTGTGTCAGGGCAGGGTCAGGTTGGATCTCAGAAAAAGGTTCTTCCCCCAGAGGGTGGTTGGGCACTGACCAGGCTCCTCAGGGCAGTGGGCACAGCCCCAAGGCTGCCAGAGCTCCAGGAGGGTTTGGATGATCCTCTGGGGCACAGGGTGGGACTCTTGGGGATGGTCCTATGCAGGGCTGAGGGTTGGACTGGATGATCCTTGTGGGTCCCTTCCAACTCAGCACATTCTGTAATTCTGTGATCTCAGATCTCAGGTCTGATCCCAGATCCCTCCTGGCTCTGTCCCACCTGGAACCTGTGTCCCAGGACATGCTCTGGATCATCTCAGGCATTCAAAACCCCTTTCCCCAGGGAAGAAAAGCCTGTTTAGATCCCTTGTTCCCCTCATGATCCCTCATTCTTACTGCCCACAGGAGGGGGGAAAAACTCCTGCATTTCCAAAGCGGATGAAAAATCCCCCAAGCTCTCAAAGGACTCGAGTCCACTGGTACAATCCCAGCACTGTGAAATGGTGGAACACAGAGCCAAAGATCCCTTGAGAAAGCCACGGACGAGGAAAGAAAGTTGGAGGTAAGAGATGGACTTACCAGGACGGTTGATGAGGAGAGTCAAGTGGAGAAGCTGGATAGAGGTCTGGGAACCCCTCAGCTCTTTTATACATGTCCAGGAGCGCCTGAGGCATTGGCCAGGGGGTGTTGGCAGAAGCCCCAGCTAACCATAAAATCAAGCGGACAAACCTCATGACACAATGGCAATATAGGGCAATTATATCCATCCTAATTGGGTTTACTAACGAGTAAACGTACCCTGGAGAGCAAACAGCTAATGAGAGGGACAGATCATGACAAATCACTACATGAAAGATAATTTGTTGCTGTAGCTGAGCTCACAGCACCAATAAAGCCCGATCTGTCCCTAATCCCCCGCTTTGCTTACGCTCAAGAGTTTTGGGCATCACACTGAAACTCTTTGAAATCCTTGGCACAGCCAAGACATCTGTCATTAATTCCCTTTTACAAGCTGGTAAGCAGGAGGAAGAAGCCATCCCACTCACCCAGGGCAGATCCCAAATTCCCAACTGGCCCCGGCCTGGAAGGGGCAGGGGAGGTGGCAGGACCACAGACTCACTGGAAGGGACCACAGTGGGTCATCTGGTCCCACCTCCCTGCTCAAGGAGGGTCATCCCAGACCTCATGGCACAGGGTTGCATCCAATTTCAGTTTCTCCATCGTGGCAGAAATCCATTTAAAGTCAGTGAAAAACACGACTGAACGGCTCATGTTGTGCACATGGAAAGCTGCGATTTCCTGCCATCTTTTAGGACCCTGCACGTGCCCGTGGTCCTGTGGGCACAGGCTGGCTGGGCACTGAGGGCTCACGTGCAGGGCTGGGCTGTGGCTCAGTGTGCTGTCCCTGGGCACTGCAATGTCCCACAGGATGCCAGGGATTGTTCTCTGTAAGCAAAGTGTGGGACTGGGGACAAATCAGGGTTTATTGGGGCTGTGAGTTACTGCAGCACCTTGTCTTTCATGTGATGATGTGCCATGGTCTGTCCCTCCCATCACCTGCTTCTTGTCCAGGGCATGTTTGAACACAGGTGCCCACAATGAGGGGATGACATATAACATCATCTGTGTCAGGAAGCTTGGCAGCTTGAATTCCTAATTACCTGGGGTTTGGGCCCCCACCCCCTGGACGATGCCCCAGGCACCCTGGGACAGGTATAAAAGA
>NW_020889606.1:0-2046 GCF_003945725.1 Corapipo altera
ATAATGATGTTCCTTCTCTCAGCTGGGCACAGACACTTCTTTCAGCACTGTCATTTCTCCAAACAGACACAGAGTTAAGTTCAAGAGGCCCCTTTTCATGTCCCATCATTAGACAGGAAACGCAGACTGTGCCCAGGAGGGATCCCCTTCACCTGCACTGAGGGAAGGGACTCAGCTGAGTCAGCAGAGGTGTCTCCTTGTGGTTCTGCAGACCTGGGGCCAGAAGGACACTCATCTCCCTCCACAACCCCCATGGGCTGGGATTCCTCCTGCCCCAGCTCAGTGGGCCCAAAACAGGCCCCTGCAGGAGACTCCGTGTCCCAGCTCCCCTGGGAATGAATGAAGACCAAAGCCAGGAGTGACCTGCTGGGACACAAAGCCCTGGTCACTTCTGAGGGGCCAGAGGTGACTGAGATTCCTGCTGGGAACTGCAGGCTCCAATGGAGCAGTTCCTAGGGACAGAGCAGCAGCTGCGGGATCTTCTTGGAGGCTGCTGGGACATTGCTTTGGCCAACTTCAGTGGCAGAAGGGGCCCACACGTCGGACAGAGGAACCTGTCACTGTTCCTTCTGTCCAGGGCAGCCCCTAGAGGTGCTCAGGTGACCAAATGCAGTCAGGTGGCACAGGGAGGGAGGTCTCTCTCCTGTTCTTTATCAGGGTATTTTCTACATGTCCTTAGAGTACAATGGCAGTTGCCTCCTGGACATCCCTTCATTGCTGAACCTAATTCAGGGCAGCTGAGCCTGGATTGAACAGCCAAAGAGGGGCCTGTAGTGCCAGGGGAGGTGCCAGGGCGCTGCAGCACAAGTGCAGCAGCTGCCCTGGACAGCACATGGCCTGTGCAGGGACCCCGTCCCCATTCCCAGCAGTTGTGGGACAGGCACCACCCAGGGCTCCTCAGACACATTGGGTGCCTTTGGGGCAGGGAGTGAATCCCAGCCCTGCAGGGACACAAAGGCTGTCCCTTCTCTGCCCGGCCAAGGCCGAGCCAGGCACGAGTACAAATCCCATCAGCCCAGGCTATCCACACTTGTTCCCTCACTCTGCTGGCTCTGCTCTCCCCCAGCATTTCAGCAGCATGTGCTGATCTCCTCAGGGGTCCAGCCTGTGATTTTCACCCTGGGCCTGAGTCCCAGCACGTCCACCCCCAAGGCCATTGTCAGCAAAGCCTCTGCACAGCCCAGCTCTCAGGGCTTTCAGAGCAGCTTTCCCCACTGCAAGTCTGTTCTTACCCCGGTGCCCCCGCTGAGGGGCTGCAGCCAGACAGGCCCCAATGCCCTGCGTGTGGGGCACAGGCAGCAGGACCTGCAGCCCCAAGTCTCTCTTCATTCCACTTGCAGGCAATAACAGCCCAGGCCTGCTGAGACAGTTCCCAGGTGCAGGGCTGTGATGGGTTGGGGGAGAAGGCCAAGGAGACACAGGAGAGAAAGAGCAGGAGAGAGGTGTCCTCAGTGGGAAGGAGCTTCTTGGACCTGTGGAGCTGCTCTGGGGGATGAAGAAATTGGGTGAACTTTTGTGGGTGAGGGTGAGAGGAGAGACTGGTTTGGGTGACATTGTGGAGTGAGACAAAGAGCCCATTCAGGTTGTCTTTGATAACCCTGTAATTCAGTGGAAAGGCCCCACGACAGGATGCAAAGAGTCCCAGAGGGTTGTGCAGGGTCTTGGTCAAGAGAGCCCTTGGGCCAGAGGCCTTTAGAGCACAGCTGGCACATTGGGGGACAAGAGGGAGGCTCATCTGCATCTGCTTCTCTCCAAGGGGAGCCAAGAGGTTACCATAGTAACTGACCATAGCAATGGGAATGTATGATGGTTGCCATGGTAACCAACTATAGCAATAAGACTGTCTGATGGTTGCCATGGGAACCGACCGTAGCAACAGGAATGTCTCCCGGTTGCCATGGTAACTGACTGTAGCTATGGCAACGTAAGATGGTTGTCATGGTAACTGACCATAGCAATGGGAATGTATCATGGTTGCCGTGGTAACTGACTGTACCACTGGGAAGTATGATGGTTGCCATGGTAACTGACCGTAGCAATGGGAAT
>NW_020889607.1:0-1324 GCF_003945725.1 Corapipo altera
CCCCCCCCCAGTGACGTCATCGCCTGCCCCCAGTGATGTCACAGCCCTCCTCTGTCACATGGCAGGTCGATGACGTCACAGGGACCGTGATGACGTCATCGATGTGAGCGCCCGGTCCCGGTGCTGTCACCTCCCTGTGACGCAACCCCGATGACGTCACCAACCCTCCCGATGACATCACCGCTGCTTCTGATGACATCATCAACCTGATGATGTCACATGAGACACCCTGATGATGTCACCACCCTGGTGACATCACATGAGACACCTTGATGATGTCACAGGGGCCTCCTTGGTGTCCCAACATTCCTCCAAACACCCTCCTACTTCTGTCACCCCAACCACCCACTCAACCCCTCCCCTGATGACATCACCGCCCCTTCTGATGACATCACCACGCCCCCATGATGTCACCACCTGAATGACATCACAGGGGCCTCCCTGATGCCCCAACACCCCTCCAAACATTCCCCAAACCAGCACCCCAACAATCCCCTCAGCCCCTCCCTGACGACAGCACCGCCCCTTCCGATGACATCACCACTCCCCCAATGACATCACCACTCTCCCTGATGACATCACCACTCCCCCGATGACATCACCACTCTCTCAATGACCTCACCACCTCAATGACCTCACCACTCCCACAATGACATCACCACTCCCCAGATGACATCACCACCCCGATGACATCACCACTCTCCCCATGACATCACCACCTCCAAGGACATCACACCTTGATGACATCACCACCCTGTTGACATCACCACTCCCCCAATGACATCACCACGCCCTGATGACATCACCACCTCCAAGAACACCACTCTCCCGATGACATCACCACTCCCCCCATGACATCACCACGCCCCAATGACATCACCACCTCCAAGGACATCACCCCTTGATGACATCACCCCCACAACGGTACCAACACCCCTCCCAACCTCCCCCCCCCCCCCCCCCCCCCCCCCCACCCCCTCCCTCCCCCCGCCCCGCCCCCCCCCCGCCGGCGTCCCGGGGGGGGGGGCTCACTGATGATGTAATAGTCGTGCAGGCGGCGGAACTCGTGGCCCCAGAGGTTGGGGCTGAACTCCTGGAACTTGATGGTGAAGCGCACGTCGCGCTGGGGGCGGTCGCAGGTGAGCAGCAGGGTGGGGGCGGGGGGCACCTGGCACCGCCGGGCGTGGCCCCCCCCCACCAGGTACAGCTTGTAGTACTCGTACCCCGCCCCCCCCGGGCACACCAGGTCCAGCCGGTCCCCGATCTGCGGGTACAGCACGTACCCCCCGTCCGCCAGGAACCTGGGGGGGGACATTTAGGGGGG
>NW_020889607.1:1424-2044 GCF_003945725.1 Corapipo altera
GGGGGACAGGGGGTGACATTTAGGGGGGCACTGAGGGGGCAGAATGTCCCCCCATCCACCAGGAACATGGGGGGACACACGGGGGGGACATTTAGGGGGGCACTGAGGGGGCAGAATGTATCCCCCATCCACCAGGAACATGGGGGGGGACAGAGGGGGTCGGGGGGGTGACACTGGGGGGTGTGACACCGGGTGACACCACGGGGGGGGGGAGGGGGTGTCGCGCCGTGCCGGTGACAGGGGTGGGGACACGGGGACACCCCCGTCGGGCGCCCCCCGGCCCCGGGTGCCCCCTGTAGACGCCCCTCCCCCCCTCCCGGACCCCCCACCAAGCGGGTGGGGGAGGGGCGGCGGCGGCAGCGCCGTTTCCATGGCGACGGCAAACGCTGCCCATCCCCTTCCCCCCCCCCCTGCCAAATCCCCCCGGGGGGGGGGGAACCAGAGCCGGGGGCGCCTGACGGGGGTGTCACCGTGTCCTTGTGTCTGTCACCGTGTCCCTGTGTCTGTCACCGTGTCCCCCCCTTGCGGGGTCAGCCGGTGTCACCCCCACTGAGTCAGTCGTACCTGTCACCGTGCCACGCACAGGTGTTGTCACCCCGTGTCACCCCCACTGTGTCACC
>NW_020889608.1:0-2043 GCF_003945725.1 Corapipo altera
AAAACCCCTCAAACTCCACCCAAAAACCCTTAAACATGACCCAAAACTCCTCAAACTCCACCCAAAACCCCTCAAACTCCACCCAAAACCCTTAAACATGACCCAAAACCCCTCAAACTCCACCCAAAACCCCTCAAACTCCACCCCAGACCCCTCAAACTCCACCCAAAATCCCTCAAACTCCACCCAAAAACCCCTCAAACTCTACCCAAAACCCTTAAACATGACCCAAAACCCCTCAAACTCCACCCAAAACCCCTCAAACTCCACCCAAAACCCCTCAGACTCCACCCAAAAACCCCAGAGCTTGATCCTTGACCCCAGGGCTTTAAGCTTGACCCCAAGGCTTTAGGCCTGGCCCCAAACCTTAGACCTGGCCCCAAACCCTAGGCCTGCCCCTGAACCTTGGGCCTGACCCTGAGCCTTAGGCCTGTCCCCAAACCTTAGGCCCAACTCCAAACCTTAGGCCTATCCCTGAGCCCTAGGCCTGTCCCTGAACCTTGGGCCTCTGGCCCTGAGCCTTAGGCCTGACCCTGAACCTTAGACCTGTCCCCAAACCTTAGGCCCAACTCCAAACCTTAGGCCTGGCCCCAAACCTTAGACCTGTCCCCAGACCTTAGGCCTGTCCTCAAACCTTAGGCCCGACTCCAAACTTTAGGCCTGATCCCAAACCTTAGGTCTGATCCCAAACCTTAGGCCTGACCCCAAGCCTTAGGCCCAACTCCAAACTTTAGGCCTGTCCCCAAACCTCAGGCCTGTCCCCAAACCTCAGGCCTGTCCCCAAACCTCAGACCTGTCCCTGAGTCTTAGGCCCGACCCCAAATCTCAGGCCTGACCCCAAACCTCAGGCCTGACCCCAAACCTCAGGCCTGACCCCAAACCTTAGGCCTGACCCCAAACCTTAGGCCTGACCCCAAACCTTAGGCCTGTCCCCAAACCATAGGCCCAACTCCAAACCTTAGGCCCAACTCCAAACTTTAGGCCTGACCCCAAACCTTAGGCCTGACCCCAAATCTCAGGCCTGACCCCAAACCTTGCTGTTTCAGGGGAGCGGCTGCCGAAGCCGGAGCGGGGCAAGATGCGGGTGCACAAGATCAACAACGTCAACAAGGCCCTGGATTTCATCGCCAGCAAAGGCGTCAAACTCGTCTCCATCGGCGCCGAGGGTGAGTCCGACCTTGGGAATTCCCTGGAATCCCGGGAATGCCCCCAGATCCCGGGATCTGCCGGCCCAGCCCCCGGGAACCGGCAGCTTTGGGCCCAAATCCCGGGTTTTGGGGCTGTTGTGAGGGTGCCACCCCCCCTGGGGGGAGCCCTGGGGGCTCCAGGGATCCCGGGAATTCCGGGATTCCGAGCTCGGAGCTCGCCAGGGTCGGGGTTGTTCCGTGGGGTTTGCTGGGATGGGAATAAAAGGGGGGGGGGGGGGGGGGGGGTTGGGGGGGTGTGGGGAGGGGGGAAAAACCGGGAGCGGGGAAGAAGCAGCTGGAGAAGGGGGAAAAACATGTGGGATGAGGGAAAAAAATATGGGATGAGGGAAAAACTCCTGGAAAAGGGGAAAAAACACCTGGAGAAGGGGAAAAAACATGGAAAAGGGGAAAAACTCCTGGAGAAGGGGAAAAAATATTGTGGAGCAGGGAAAAAAAACCTGGAGGAGGGGAAGAAACCTGGAGCAGGGAAGAAATACCTGGAGAAGGGGAAAAAATGTGGGATGAGGGAAAAATCATCTGGAGAAGAGGAAAAAAAACATGGAAAAGGGGAAAAAACTCCTGGAGAAGGGGGAAAAATAATGTGGAGCAGGAAAAAAAAACCTGGAGGAGGGGGAAAAAAAATGGGATGAGGGGAAAAAACTCCTGGAGAAGGAGAAAAAATTCCATGCTGGGAGTGGATTCCCCGGGATCCGGGACCGTTCCCTCGGGATTCTCCCCCGGCCCCGCGGAGGCTCCGTTGGCAGCGGCTCCGGCCCGGCCGGTTTTTTGGGATGGGCTGGAAAACCTCGGGAAAACTCCCCGTTCCCGAGGCCCCGAGCGTGTCCCGACCCGCCGG
>NW_020889609.1:0-1115 GCF_003945725.1 Corapipo altera
CTCCTCCATCCGCCCAAGCTTTGGGAAGGACAAATCCTGATGGGGGGGAAAACAAGGGCTGAGCGCGTTGGCTTGGGGGTTCCTCCTGCCCAAGTCCATCTCTAGAACTCACTGGGCATCCTGTGTCCATAAAAACCTCCCAAACACCAAGATTCACCCCAGAAAAACCCAAACCAATGAGATTCAGGCAAAAAAACGCACAGAAATAGCAAGATGAACTCCATCCAAAACGCAAAAAGTTAAGGTTCAGCCAAAAAATACTCCAAACTATGAACATTCAGCCCAAAAAACTCTTGCAGGAATTTCCCCTCTCTGGTCTCTCCTCTGAGAGGGAGGGTCTCCCGTGTTTGGAATGTTGGGGGTCCCACTTAGGAATGCTGAGAGTGTTGGGGGTCCTAAGGGTCCCTTCTCCTCTGACTCTCACCTTCAGGGTGCCACGTTCCCAAACATTACCCCTCTCCAGGTTCTCTGCTTTGTTGTCCCGGGGATCCCAGGGGTCCCCACTGTCCAGGTTTCACACTCATCTCCACACTCCCCATTTCAGGCTCCCGAGGGTCCCAGGGTTCCTCCCTCTCCGTGCTCCCCCCTCCAGGCTGCCGGGGGTCCCCCAGCTCTGGCATCTCCCCGCTCCGCCCTCCACACTCGGCGGCTCCCGGGCTCCACACCCACCCCCGGCATTCCTGGGGGACCCCAAACCCACTGTGTCCCCCCCGCTGGCACCGGGCTGACAATGGAGCTGGCGGGGCCTGACCCAGCAACACCAACACCCACCATGGGGGGGGGACCTGCATCTCCCCACCCACTGCCGGGGCTCTGCCACCAACCCAGCCTGGCACCCCCAAAAAACACCTCCTGCCCACCCCCAATGACACAGCCCTGCACAAGGGCCGGCTGTGCCCAAGGCAACCAAACAGCCCCACAGGCAGGGGGACACCAGAGGCTGCCCCAGGGCAACGAGAGCAGGGAGCAGATCAAGCCCCCTGACACGTGGGCGGGCTCTGGGTTCAGCCTGAGCAGGGACAATTTGGCACCAACAGAACAGCCCAACCGCTGGTTCAGCACAGGGGGCCTGAGCTCTCCCCTCTCCAGCTCTCGAGGCTCTCGCAGGTCCCCCC
>NW_020889609.1:1215-2043 GCF_003945725.1 Corapipo altera
CCTTAGCCCCCCTCTCCCACCCCTTTCCCATTGGCCCCCAAACCCCGGCTCCCCCCAGCTCCCTTTGGGGGTCCCACCCGCTCTTTTCGCTTCCCTCACCACCAGACAGCAGCAGGAAGGGCAGGGACAGAGGCGGAGCAGCAACAGCAGGAGAACAATGGACCCCCCCATCCCGCAGGTGCCTGGGAAGGGGGAACTCATCCCAAATATCCTGGGAGGAGCATGGAGGGTCAGGACATACTCAGGCTGCCAGTACAGATTTCCCTGCAAAGTCTGCAGGGAGTCAAGCTCTGCAGAGGAGATTGTGCCCCATGGATGGGATTGCAGAGGGGCCCTCAGGTCACCAGCATCAATCAGCAACCAGGAATAGACACACAAAGTCCCCCTGAAGATTTCGAGGGGAGTGTCCTGTAGGGAGGGGACAGTGTCACCCCACCAGGGCAGGGCTGGCAAGTAGGAGGCTGCTCCAGGGCTCTGCAAGAGGCCTCGTGCTCTGCTGGGCCCCAGCACTGCCTGGTACCAACACCCCCGGCTGCCCCTGGCCCTGGGCAGCTCTGCTGCCACAGGCTGTGCCCTCCCCGTGGCCCTGCAATGGCCCTGCCTGTCCCTCACCCGTGGCCCTGCCTGTGGCCCTGTCCCTTGGCTCTCTCTGCCAGCTCAGTGTGGGGCACAGGGGTTGGGGGTCCCTCCCAAGCCCCCCGGGCAGCCGGCGTTGGCTGGGGGGATGTGAGGGCTGGGCCTGCTCAGCACAGCCCCGGCCTCGTGCCCAGCGCCTCTTTCCTGCCCCACACAAGAGCTTCCCGGCCCCCCCCAGGGCTCCCCTGCTGC
>NW_020889610.1:0-1496 GCF_003945725.1 Corapipo altera
CCCCCCCCAGCCGCTGCGCTGGCACACCGCTCCTCACGCTGGTTTTTGGGATCCGTGTCGGGCGTTTCTATGGCAACGAGAGATAAAAATACCCCGGGAGGAGGAGGAAGAGAAGGAGGAGGAGGAGGAAGGAGGAAAAACCCGCGGAGGCGTCAAAACAAGTCCCGGGGGGAGCGGAGGGGGGGATGGGCCCCGGAGGGGTCTGGGGGGAGGTTGGAGGGGTCGGGGGGGGATGATGACCCCCCTCACCTTGCAGGGCCATCAAGGTGGAGGTGTACGACTGGGACCGGGACGGCAGGTGAGGGGGGGGCCTGGCGACCCCCGGGTGATGGGGACCCCCCCAGTAATGGGGACCCCCAGTAATGTGGATACCCTGGTCCTGCACCCCCTACCGGTTATGGGAACCACACTGGGAATGGGACCCCCCGGTGATGGGACCCTCTCAGGTGATGGCGACTCCCTCATTAATAGGGACCCCACCAGGTGATGAGGACCCCCCCGGTTGATGGGGACTCCCCTGGGTGACGGGGAGCCACTGGCCCCGCCCCCCCCGGGTGATAGGGACTCCCCAGTAATGGAGACCCCCCAGTAATGGGGACCCTCCCCGGCTGATGGAGAACCCCCCGACCCCGCACCCCCTGGCTGATGGGGGCCCCCTGGGTTGACGGGGACCCCACCAGTAATGGACCATTCCCCCAATCCCCCCCCCCCGGGTGACAGGGACCCTCTGAGTGATGGGGAGTGTCCCTCGGGCGATGGGGACCCCCCGAGTAATGGGGACCCCCCCAGGCGATGGGGATCCCCCGGGCAGTGGGGAGCCCCGGGTGCCAGGCACCCGGCCCCGCGATGGGGACCCCCCGGGTGCTGGGACCCCCCAGGTGACGGGGGTTCCCCTGTCCCACCCCCGGGGGTTATTGCGACCCCCCCACACTGACGGGGACCCCCTGGCCCGGCCTCCCCCGGTGTTTGGGGTTCCTCCGGCTGATGGAGCACCCCCTGGATTGTGCCCCCCCCGAGTGACAGGGACCCCCCGGCTGAGGGGCACCGCGCTGTGTGCTGGGGACCCCCCGGGTGCTGGGGACCCCCCGTGAGAGGGGGACCCCCGCGGCCCTGCCCCCTCTGGATGACAGGACCCCCCCGGGTGCTGGGGACCCCTCGGGTGCTGGGTCCCCCCCCGGCTGACAGCCCCCCCGTCCCGCAGCCACGACTTCATCGGGGAGTTCCGCACGAGCCTGCGGGAGCTGGCGCGGGGCCGGAGTCCCCCCAACATCTACGAGGTGAGAGGGGATCCCCGGGGGTGTCTCTGCCCCCCCCACCGCCCCCGGGGTGGGACACCCCCCCCAGGGTCCCTCTCTGCCCCCCGGGGGTGTCACCGCCCCCCCCCGCCCCCGGGGTGTCACACCCCTCCACGCTGTCCCCCGGTGGCTTCTGTGTCCCCCGAGGTGTGGCACCCCCCCAGGGTGCCCCCCCTTTTCCCCCGGGATGTGACACCCCCC
>NW_020889610.1:1596-2043 GCF_003945725.1 Corapipo altera
CCCCCCCCCCCCCCCCCCCGTCCCCCAGGGTATCCTGTGCCCACCCCGTCCCTCAGGGTGTGACACCCCCCCAGGGTGCCCCCCTGCTACTCCCCGAGGTGTGACACCCCCCCACGCTGCCCCTGGGGTGTCCTGTGCCCCCCCCGTCCCCCGGGATGTGACCCCTCCCCAGAGTGTCCCCCCAGGATGTGACCCCCCCAGGGTCCTCCCCCACCCGGTGTGGGTGGTCGCAGCCCCCCCCGTGCCCCCCCCCAGGTCGTGAACCCCCGCAAGAAGCTGAAGAAGAAAAAATACCTGAACTCGGGCACGGTGGGCACGGGGGTCTCGGGGGGATTGGGAGGGATCGGGGGGGCACGGGGGGATCGGGAGGATTGGGGGGGGGCACGGGGGGATCAGGGGGATCGGGTGGGCACGAGGGGATCGGGGGGATTGGGGGGACTCGGGGGG
>NW_020889611.1:0-2043 GCF_003945725.1 Corapipo altera
AAGGGCAGAGAGGTCTGCAGGGAATCAGTGCCAAGAGCTGCCCGTGTCTGCCTGTGTTCCTGCAGTTCTCCTTCCTGTTCTCCCTGGGCTGGAGAGACCTGCCTGCCCTGGGTTTGTTGGAGCAGAGGGATGGCATTAAATTTGTGCAGAAGGGATGCTCACAGACATGTTTTCTGACAGGCAGTGCCATTTCCCTTCTGCCTTTCCCAGGTTTTTCCAAGTGCTGCCCAGCACGGGGATCCGTGTGCTGGGACAGTGATTGGCAGGAGGAAGGGGAGCCTTGGCCTCCCCTGCCCAGCTCAGGTGGGTGGCACAGAATTGGGGTGGGCTGGCAAGGCAGGAACATATTTCTGAGTTCTGGAGTGCCTTGAAACCTTTCCCTGTCAGGTTTCTCTCCCTCATTTCCTGGGCTCCAACATCCCAGGTGTCTCTTCCTTTGTCCAAAGTCCAATGGCAGAGGATGGACTGACTCACAAGGGGGGGTTTGGAATGAAAAGGGTTCTGTTCAAGCGGGGCCAGGAATGCAGGAAGAAAGGTGAGCCTCCTTTTAGTGCCTGAAGTAGAGAGGAATAAAAATGCTGGAAAAGGTCTTGTTTTATTTGTTGTCCCCCTGGATTTTTCATGGATAAAACTCTCTAGTGAGCAATTGAAGGGCAGGAGCCTTTGACTTGCCCAGTGCACTTAATTGCCTTGTTCTCCTCTCTTCCAGGCCAGGACCAAGCCCTGAATGCAGCCCAGCTCTGCCAAGTGCCCTGGGCTGTGAGCAGCCAAAGGCAAGAGGCTGCAGCCCCGCCGGCCGGCGCTGGGGGCTCCTGGTGCTGCCCGTGGGGTGGGGTAAGTCAGAGGGACACGTTTCTCTCCTCCCGGTGTTGGCATTTGCTCCCTGGGCAGTGGATGTGTAAGGAAGGACGGAGTAGCAGGGAAGGGGAGTGTTTCCAAACTGTGTGAATGTTGCCCCCAGGTTTGGGATGGAGCAGCGATGGGGGTGGTTGGGTTTGGCCTGGGCTGGTCAGGATCAGCCATAAAGGACCCACCAGACCCTGAACCCTCACTGGACATGTCCAGCCCCTCAAGTCGTTAATTTTCAGCAGAGGACAAGTTATTGGTAATTGCTTCTAATCTGTGGAGAATTTCCTTTGGAATGATCAACCAGAGAGTGTATCAGTGCAAAGCACCTGTTTGTTTATAATTTCTTCTCTGGTTTCAATGAGTTTGGTGTGCTCCTGCTGAGGAAGCAGAGTGTTTTTATCTTGAAATTTGGGGTGGTTTGGTTTGTTTAGGGTGTTTTTTCCCCCCACTGACTCAGGCCTTCCGTGCATAGTCCGTGTTGTCCCACAGGACAGCTTTGGTTCTGGGTCAGAGAGAGAGAAGGGAAGTGGCTTTTCCTCATCTTGGATGTTTCCAAGCAGAAGTGGGGCATCGTCCTGCCCCTCCCCAAAGCACTGCAGGCACCTGGGAGTAGCTCAGGGCTGGCCCAGTTCTCTGAGACAGAACCATGGGGGAGAGGTTTACATGTTAATCACATCTCTGGTGTCACTTGGTTGCAAAGATTGGGTCCTACGGTCCCAGGGTGTTAAGGAAAAAAGGGAACTTCTGTTCTTCCTGGCAAACCTTCTGCAATTGCTTGTGCAGTCCTTGGGTTCTGTTGCCTGAGTTCCTGTCCAGGATCTTTCGAAGAGAACCTGTTAGAAATGTAGAGCTGGGGTTAGAATTTGGGTGTGTTCCCTCCCAAAGTGCCTCCAACTCCTGATGGACTTGAGTGCTGAGTGCTCTCAGCACAGGGTATTTCTTAACATTGTGTGGCTTTCCCTCAGCTGTGGGTGAGGAGTTGTGCAAGCAAGGCCTGTGTGCCCGTGGGTGTCTCCCGGGTGTGTCCGTGTGGCAGGGCTGGGACAAGGGCTCGTGCAGGGACCCAGCTGGCACTGGAGCTGCTGCCATTCTGAGCCATTGCCAAGGGGTGGGCAGAGACCATCTGGGAGGCTGTTCCCAGCATTCAATTGGGAGCTGGATCTCCCTCCAGCTGCAGCAGCCAGGGGAGGGTTC
>NW_020889612.1:0-539 GCF_003945725.1 Corapipo altera
GAAGGCAGAGGAGGGGGAGGAGGCAGAAAGGAGACGGTCCGGACGGAACAGAGAGCCGGGGCTGTCGGGGACAGCGAGAGGTACCCGCATTTCCCGTTTCCTACTTTCTTTTCTCTCTTGCTTTTCTTTGTCCCGCAGTTTTCCGGTCTTCTGTGACTCCACCAATCCACCTCTTTCCCACACTCCTCTCTCCAGCAAATTCTAATGGACACTTCCACTACTGCACTCCTTGACATTCTCTTAAAATTCTTCTCCGTGTGGTCCTGACTCTTTCTGTGCCCTTTGTCCTGGGAAACAACCTCCAGTGCAAAAAGCAATTCTGAAGGCTTTTCCTCTTTATTTCCCCTCAGTGTCTACAGGCAGAGTCCACGTGCAACAGGACAACGTTGGTAGAGAAAACGGAGGTCAGTGAAATCACCATCGAGTGCTAAAAAAACAAAAACACGACTCGGCAATTTTATCCCTTTCTACCGGTAGCTCCAGGGCCACAGTCCCGAACTCCTCCCACGCACTGCTAAAGGGTCCAGAGAGCTGCCGGT
>NW_020889612.1:639-2042 GCF_003945725.1 Corapipo altera
ACCAGGCAGGACGGCAGGTTCGAGGGACCTGCACGGCCACCCCTGCCACGGTCCCCACTGTCCCCAACTGCCAGTCGTGTGCACCGAGCAGAACCGCTGTCAGCGCAACCAACCCCGGTCCCCGCCAGCGCCGAATGCGCACATCCGCCACCCGGTCTCTCGCTGCCCCCGACAACCCCGGCTCTCTGTTCCCGGCGGACCACCACCTCTCCGCCTCCTCCCCACTCCACTGCCTTCCTCTCCCTCCCCTGCGCTCATCTACCAGCTCCTCCCCGGCACTTTGCCCGGCGCCTCTCGTGCTCTCGTCGGGTGCAGACTGGATGCGGTGTCAGCGGGGTGGCGGGGCGGTCGAGAGCACGAAAGGCAGAGTTTTCTCTGGGGAAGGTGTTTCTCCCATGCACTGTCTCGCCGTAGCGCTGGTGCCACAGCCCAGGACAAAATTCCAAGCGGTCTTTGTCTCCAGCAGAAGTGCTCCTGCTGCCAGCAGGGATGCTTCCCGGGACAGACCAGGAGGGCTTGAACCGGGTTGCCGAGCCCGGAGGGATATTCTGCCTCTCGTGCCCCTCCACCATTCTCAAAAGCGTGTGCCCTGGAGAACTATTCAGGCGTCTCCCCGGGCCAGCAAAAGAGAGATGAGAGGGAAGAGATGATGGCGACGAGAAAAGTTCATGGTCTGTCAATCTTGAGCTCCCCGATACTCATCCGCTGCCCTGTCATCAAGTTCGACCCCTCCGCCTCCGCGGTGCAGAGCCCCGACCGCCGCCCCGCCGCCCCGCTGCCACCGCTCTCGCCTGCCCTCCGCATCAAACCGGCAGCAGACGAGAGCACGAGCAGGAACGACGCCGTGCACAGTGTCGGGGTGGAGTTGCCGGAGGAGGGCAGGGGAGGGAGAAGAAGGCAGAGGAGGGAGAGGAGGCGGAAAGGAGGTGACCCGGCCGGGGTAAAGAGCCTGGGCTGTCCGGGGTAGCGAGAGACCGGGTGGCGGATCGGCGCATTCGGGGCTGGCGGGGGCCGGGGTTGGTTGCACTGACAGCGGTTCTGCTCCGGGCGCACGGCTGGCGACCGGGGACCGTGGGGGCCGCGGCAGGCTTGGTCGTGCAGGTCCTTCGAGGTTACCGTCCTGCCTGGCAGGTTCTTCACAGAACTCAGTCTCCGAACTATCCTCCCGTCCATTCCTCCCTCTGCTCCCTAAAGCATTCCCTAGGAACACTCACGGGTCTTTTCTTTGTCTTTCCTTACTTTACTCTCTGTCCTTCAGACAACCAGCCCCGTTCCCCGCCAGCACCCAATTCACCGATCCACCGCCCGACCTCTCGCTGTCCCCGACAACCCCGGCTCTCTGCTCCGTCCGGACCGTCTCCTTTCTGCCTCCTCCCCCTCCTCTGCCTTCTTCTCCCTCCCCT
>NW_020889613.1:0-2042 GCF_003945725.1 Corapipo altera
TTGTTTCTCCCCCATTTCTCTCACTCTTCTCTGGATTACAGCACCCTGGATTTTGTCCTTTCTCCAAAGGGTAATCACAGAGGTGCCTCTGGAATTGCTTTTTGGCTCAGCTTTGGGCACTGGCTGGTCCATTTTGGAGCCACCTGAAACTGGTTCTCTCTGATGCAGAGTCAACCGTTGATCTCCTCTTCCCTAAGGGAAACCTGCAGCCCCCTCCCTGCTACCAAACCTGATCCACAGGGTCATTCAAGTGCCCAGGAATAGAGGTCATTGATCCCATTATTCCTCAGGTTGGTTAAACAAGACTTTGTCCTCTTCCTGTCCCTGACTGGAGGTTCTTTGTGTCAGAGCAGAGCTGGGCTGAACGTCAACCATGCTTTGCTCCAGAGCCTGCTGTGGTGGGGGCAGATGGCAATGGAAGGGTTGGGTTGGACTGGATGATCCTTGTGTGTCCCTTCTACCTCAGCATATTCTGTCATTCTGTGTTTGGGTTTGGTTTGGTTTGGTTGTGTTTGGTCTTTTTCCCTCCTTTTGATTTTCCTTTCCTCTGACCCATGAGTTTTTCCTTCATTGTCTTGGGCCTTGCTGGGCACCTGATGGCAAGACAAGTTTATCCAACTCAGTCATCTTGACCACATTTTTTGTCCAAGTCACCATTAACTAGACGAGGTTTCTCACAGACTCGCTGCAACTTGGTATCATCCACAAAGGAGTGGAAAGTGCATTTCATCCCATCACCCAGAGACATGATAAAGATGTTCCATAGGAATGGTCAAGGGCTGGTCCCTGATGGATGTCACCTGGGAGTTGCTGCCAAGAGGAATTTGTGCCATGACTTTTGAGCCTCATCAGTCATTCAACTTCCCACTCACCACATGTTTCACTTCTCCAGTCCAACTGTCACCAGTCTGGCTCTAAGGAGACCACAGGAGTCCATGTCAAGAGCCCTACTGAAGTCTGGGCACAGAACATCCCCTTCTATTCTCTCCCACAGGGGTTCTGCAATCCCTGCCTTGTCCTTCCCATGCCTGGCAATGGCTGCAGGAGGACTTGCCCTATCCCATTCCCTGCTGAGCCTGAGCAGTCTGGAACTCTGCCAACCCTCCTTGCTGCTCTGTTTGCAGGCTGCTTCCATGTCTGCCTTTGCCAAGGCCCCAGGAAGCTCTGGGATGGCTCTGGCCTTTCCAAGGGTTTGGGAGAGGTCTCCTAGTGACACTGCCCAGCCTTCTCAATATCCCTGACACCAAAACCTTTTCTATTATCCCACACTTCCAGTTTAGTGCTCAAGACACAACACATATTCTCATGGTTCTTCAGGAGAAAATTAGAAGTGATTTCATTATAGAGGTCAACTGGTGGAGCAGCCCAGTCCGGTCTGGCCCCACAGCAGTGCCCAGCCCAGGGTGCTGCAGAGCTCTGGGCACTCCCCCCACAGCCCCAACCCCTCTGAAGGGCACAGCAGCTCTAGGGGGACACAGAGGAGTCTCAGCATCCCCATCAGCTCAGGGGCTGGACACTCAGCATGGCAGGAGGAAACGGAGGTCAGGGAAACTGCAGGAGCCCTGGTGTCACCTGCAGGAGATGCCCAGCACAGCCTGACTGTGCCCCTCAGTGCCAACCCCTCTGCCCAGCCCAGAGTCCTGGCCCAGGGACAGAGCAGCCTGTCCCCAGGGGGGCTGCAGAAAGAGGTTTCTCTGTGTCAGGGATTCCTCTCTGCAGGCCCAGAAATGCTGCCTTGCTCTTCTGCAGGGACATCCCTTTGCCCAGGTCAGTGTGTCCAGGCTGCCTTGACCAGTTGCAGATCCCAGCCTGGGATCCCTGCAGGGCCCTGAGCTGGAGGTGCTGCTCTGCACAAGGAGGGGCTGTGGCACCCTTGGCTGACTCTGCACTGGCCATGCCGGTCAGGGTGGGGAGCAGACCCAGCAGGATGGGGATCACTCCTCTCCACCCTCTGCCATAGTCCTGGAAGGCTCAGTAGCCAAGAACAAGGCTGGGCAGGACCATGGGCTGTTTCCAATGGCACAAAGGGCAGGGCAGGGCTC
>NW_020889614.1:0-2042 GCF_003945725.1 Corapipo altera
TAAGCACAGTTTATTGAGAGGAAGTAACTGAGAGAACAAACCCTTTCTTTTTCTTTTCTTTTTTAATATCCCTTTAGTGTTCCTTTAATTCCCCCTTTTTATAATTGAATATTGTTACATAAATAAGTGGTTTATAATATTTCCCTTTAATTTCCCTTTTTACTAACCAATATTGTGTTAATAGTTATTCATAATATTGTGTTAAGATCCCTTTCTTGGTATCCCTTTAGCCCTCCCTCTTTTCACTAGTTAATACTGCATTAAAAGCTGTTCGTAGTATTTGTTTCAATATCACCCAATAAGGTAGTTATTTTGTATCCTTTTTTTTTAGTTTTTTTGATTCCTCTTGTTAAGTTTATTACTATTATTATTATCCTCACTGTAATAAAAGATAGTGTGTGTGTTTGAATATTTCTGGCACTTGTCTTTATTCCGGACATGTATCCAAACGAACTGTTACATCCTCCCCGCTTCCCAGCGAAATGCCTGAACCTGGGGGTGGCGGCTTCACTTCCTCCGGGCGGCAGCGGCAACACGGCGGTGCCCGCACTGCCACTCTCCTTCCGCACGTTGACTGTGCAACCGCCGCGTAACGGTCCCCTCGGAACGGTCCCCTTGGAACGGTCCCCTCCTAACGGTCCCCTTGGAATGGTCCCCTCTTAACGGTCCCTCGGAACGGTCCCCTCAGAACAGTCCCCTTGGAACGGTCCCCTCGGAACGGTCCCCTCGGAACGGTCCCCTCCTAACGGTCCCCTGGGAACGGTCCCCTTGGAACGGTCCCCTCCTAACGGTCCCCTCGGAACGGTCCCCTGGGAACGGTCCCCTCGGAACGGTCCCCTCGGAACGGTCCCCTCTTAACGGTCCCCTCGGAACGGTCCCCTTGGAACGGTCCCCTCCTAACGGTCCCCTCGGAACGGTCCCCTTGGAACGGTCCCCTCGGAACGGTCCCCTCGGAACGGTCCCCTTGGAATGGTCCCCTCTTAACGGTCCCCTCAGAACGGTCCTGGGGTCGGCGCTGCTCTGTAACGGGCCCCGGCTCCAGCAGCACCGCTCGCTGCTCTGTTCGGCACGGTCTCAGCTGCAGCCATGGGCGCTGCCATAAAGCCAGCATCCCCCCCTGCTGCCACCCCCGAGCCCGGGTGGGGCGGCGCCGCTGCTGCACCGTTCCCCCCAAGGGCTCTCCCTCCCCCCCATCCCACCTGGCCAACGTACATCCCCCCTCGCACCACTCAGTTGGTGGGGGGGCTGGGGTTGAAGGGGGGGGTTGAGAGGAAAGGAGTGAGGGAGGGGGGAGTCCACTCTCCTGGGTGCATTTGCCTTTCTGTAGTGCATATTTAAAGCTATCATATTGTCCTTCCAGGTAGCTAAATTCTTGAGGGCGTCTGTTTTTCCTTCACTGGCCTTTTCGATAATCTTGTTCCCTATTTTCCTCCAAGATGACACTTGATAAGGTCTAGTTAGAGGTAATGCAGGTTCATGCAACAAAATCCAATATAACAAGTCCCATAACTTACTTTCTTCTATGGTTATGCTCTGTTCTTGTAAAAGTCGAGAGATAGCTTCAGCTGTTTGTTTGATTTTGGAGTAATTCCCTCCTGACGGGTAAACCACCCTCCCATATTCGCCAATTTTTGGTTACCTCTGTGCTGAAGCTCTGTTGTCCTTTCTTCTGGTCCTTTTTTCTTCCTTTCCTGTTCCTTTTTGCAGAGGTAACCCAGGGCGCTGAATTCTTTCTTTTCTTCCTTTTGGTTTTGGCCATATGGACACCCCCGGACGGGTTCCCCAGAGCTGCTGCTCCTGGTTGCCGGTAACCCGCTGAAGTCCCTTATTGGACGGCCATTTGAGGTGTTGTTCAAGGCACGAACCCCACTCAGACACAAACGAGTGCCAGAGCAGAATTACCATTTATTCAAACTGCTTAGGTTTAAATACCACGCCTGAACATGTCACGTGACCTTCTAACCAATGACAATCAAGTATTGTCTGAGAACCCTGGAGACTACAACTCCCATGGTTCCTTGTTACATACTTCCTGCCACAGG
>NW_020889615.1:0-2041 GCF_003945725.1 Corapipo altera
GGGGTCTCAGTGGTCCTGGGACGGCCCTGGGAGTCTTGAGCCCCCCCCCCATGAGCGGGGGGATGTCGGGGGCACATCGGGGTCCCCCCGGTGTCGGGGTCTGGTGGGGACCCCCCGACAGAGCTGTGGGACAAAGACCCCCCCCGAGTGACACCGAGGGACCCCCGGACCCCCCCAGTGGTGCCACCGGGGGGTTCCTGGGACGGCCCTGGGGGTCTCAGTGGTCCTGGGACGGCCCTGGGAGTCTTGAGGTCTTGGGTCCAGCACAGCCCCGGGGGTCCCGGGATGGCCCTGGGGGTCTCAGGGGGTCTGGGATGGCCCTGGGGGTCCCGGGATGGCCCTGGGGGTCTCAGGGGTCTGGGATGGGCCTGGGGGGCCCAGTCTTGGCCTGGTGCAGCCCTGGGGGGGGTCCCAGGGTGCCCCTGGGGGGTGTGGGGGGTCTGGGGTGGCCCTGGGGGTCTCGAGGGGTCTGGGGTGGCCCTGGGGGTCTCGGGGGTCCCGGGGTAGGTGTGAGGGGCGCAGCGAGGGCGGGCGCGAGCGGCCGAATTTTGGGGGATTCCGGGAAAATTCAGGAGGGTTCCAGCGTAATTTGGGAAATTTCGGGGCGATTCGGGAAATTTCGGGAGTAATTTGGGCAGTTTTGGGGCGATTTTGGGTGATTTGGGGTGGTTTGGGACGGGATTTCGGGGGATTCGGGAGCGCGGCCGTTTTGGGGCGATTTGAGGCGATTTGGGGTAATTTGAGGCGTTTTTGGGCCTCAACGCTCGGGGCAGTTTGGGATATTTTGGGGCAATTTCGGATATTCCGGGGCGCAGGGCGGCCACCAAGTTTTGGGGTAACTCAGGGGAATTTGGGGGCAATTTTGGGGTAACTCAGGGTAATTTTGGGGCAATTTGGGGAATTTTTGGGGTAACTCAGGGGAATTTGGGGGCAATTTTGGGGTAACTCAGAGTGTTTCGGGGCACTGCGTGATGAGGGGATTTTGGGGCAATTTTTGGTGTTTTGGGGTAACTCAGAGTAATTTTGGGGTAACTCAGGGTATTTTGGGGAACCGCGTGATCAGGGGATTTAGGGGCAATTTTGGGGCAACTCGAGGAGTTTTTGGGGTGCCCCGTGAGCAGCAGTTTGGGGCAATTTTGGATATTTTTGGGCAACACGTGAGCGCGGCAGTTTGGGCAATTTGGGGGATTTTGGGGGGTCTTGGAGAGTTTTGGGGTGCAGCGTGAGCAGCACTTTGGGGCAGTTTTGGGTATTTTGGGGGGCAGGATTTTGGGGTAACTCGGGGGGGTTTGGGGCACCCCGTGAGCAGCAGTTTGGGGCAGTTTGGGGTATTTTGGGGGGTAGGATTTTAGGGTAACTCGGAGAGTTTTGGGGTGTCCCATGAGCAGCAGTTTGGGGCAATTCTGGATATTTTGGGGTGTAGAATTTTGGGACAACTTTGGGGATTTTGGGGTATGTCAGGGGTTTTTGGGGCGTCCCGTGAGCAGCAGTTTGGGGTAGTTTTGGGTATTTTGGGGCACAGCATTTTGGGGTAACTTGGGGAGTTTTTGGGGTGCCCCGTAAGAAGCACTTTGGGGCAGTTTTGGGTATTTTGGGGCACAGAATTTCAGGGCAATTTGGGGAATTTTGGGGTATCTCAGGGGTTTTTGGGGCGTCCCGTGAGCAGCAGTTTGGGGCAGTTTTGGGTATTTTGGGGCACAGAATTTCAGGGCAATTTGGGGAATTTTGGGGTAACTCAGGGAGTTTTGGGGTGCTCCGTGAGCTACAGTTCGGGGTAATTTCAGATATTTTAGGGCACCATGTGAACACGGCATTTTGGGCAATTTTGGGGATTTTGAGGTAACTCAGGGAGTTTTTGGGGCGCCCCGTGAGCAGCAGTTTGGGGCAGTTTTGGGTATTTTGGGGTGCAGAACAAGATGTGACATTTGGGGTTACACGGGGAGTTTTTAAGGCACAGCGGGAGCAGCATTTTGGGCAATTTTGGGGCGCAGCATTTTGGGTAACTCGGGGAGTTTTTGGGGCGTCCCGTGAGCAGCAGTTT
>NW_020889616.1:0-2040 GCF_003945725.1 Corapipo altera
CCCTTGTTGCTGGGGCAGTAATGGCACAGGGGCCAGGTTGCCCCCAGAGGCACCGCAGGGGCTGGCACTCACCGATGAACCTGACAGCCGCCAGGCGCACGTTGGCCTGAGGGTCCTGCAGGAAGGGCAGGCTCTGGTGGATGAAGTTGTCAGCCCTGCTCCTGCTGTTCTGAAGCTGCAGAGAGAACAAGGCATATCTCTGTAGGGCTGTCACTGGGGCAGTTGGCTGGAGTAGTGCCTCCCGCCAGCAACCCCTGGGACGGAGAGGCCTCCCCTCCTGCTGGCTGCAGGGAAGGGACAGGGGCCAGCAGAAGAGCCCCTGGGGCTCTGTTCTTGAGGGCAGCAACAGGGATGCAGTTCCAGGCTCTGCCCAGCTGCAGAGCCCCAGCCCAGACATGGGATGGGGGCAGCCCTCCCCCAGCCTGGGCCCCTCAGTTTGTCCTTACCAAGCACGCTCCAAGCTCCCACAGCCGCTCTCTCTGCAGCAGGTGCTTGAGCGTCTTCCACTTCAGCAGCTCGGTGGCAGCAAGAAGGGCTTCCCTGGAGGCCTGCAGGACAGCAGGAGCTCAGAGATGGCCCGGGGGCCTGGGCAAGGAGACATCTTGACTCTGTTCCTGGGGGATCCTGCCTTTAGGAAGCTGGGATATACCCTAGCCCAAATGTCTGAGAGCCTTCTGGGGACAGCCCTGGGGGACAGGAATAGAGGCTTAAAGGCCTGGCCTCCGACACAGCCTGTGGGGATGCCCCTGCTCAGGCCGTGGTGGTCACGGGCTGCTGCCGAGCCCTGCAGGAGCAGGCAGGGCAGGTGTTGCACAGGGCCGTGCCAGCTTCTCCGGCCCTGCTGGCACTGGCTCCGCACGGACCTTCCCCCGGCTGTGCTGGGGGAGCACTGCCCGCTGCCAGCAGCCCTTGCCCCGATGTCCAGGAGCCCTGGGGGTGTCAGCTCAGCCCTCTGTGTGTCAGGGCTCAGCCTTCAGCGCTGTACCTTGGCCACGCTGGGGACCTGGTCGCTCATGCAGAAGAGGAGAGGCACCAGTGCCCACCACACCTCCTTCCTCATCCTCTTCTCATCCCTGCCCACCACCAACTGCAGCAGCTCTGTCAGCATGCGGATGGACAGCTCTCACAGCTCACTGCACTCCTGGCAGGAAGCAGGAAAAGGGAGCTTTGCAAACAGCAGCTCCCTGCCCACAGTGAAGAGGGCCGTCATCATGGCTGTGGGGAGGGCAGCGGCTCCGGCCTCACATCCCAGAAGAAGCAGAACTGGGCTGCATGGCCCAGAAGCCATCCCAGGAGAGCCCAGGGGAGTGGAGCTGGCTCCAAGTGCTGCTCGCAGGGCTGGGCTGCAGGGCAGCTGTCATTGCCCAGCACCCATCTGAGGGGCTCAGGCTCCACCTCAGCCTTACCGAGTCAAAGAGGGGCAGGAGCCTCCCCACAAGCTGCACAGCGATGAAGCTGGCCTTGCTCTTCTTCAGCTGACACAGAACGTTTTGCAAGGCCAGCAGGATCTTCATCTTGGCGTCTTCGCTGCCAACTTGCAGGATCTTCATCATACCCGGTAGGAAGAGTTCAATGTTTCTGGGCTGGAGAGAGAAGAGAATGTCCATTGGGTGAAGAGGGCCGTGCCTGAAAAGCTCCTCAGTCAGTCACCCCTGGCCCCACTGTGGCAGGGAGGGCATTTGGAGCAGTCACCCCACATTGGGAGTGCCAGGCCAGGTCAAGCCACTGCTTTCCACACAGCCCCAGCCCCGTTTGCCGACAGGGCTGCCCCTGACCCCGCCCTGCTCACCATCTCGGCTCTCTGCGACAGCCCGACGAGCCCTTCCAGCAGCAGCCTGGCCGTCCTCACATTTGGACAGCCCTGATGGCTCTCAACAGAGTCGGGCGCCTCAGCCAACTCCTCCCACTCAGCCTTCCTGGAGGATGACTGCAGGAGCAAACAGAGCCGTGAGGGGCCGGCAGAGCCTGCAGGGCTGGTGGGAGGGGACCAGGGCCTTTAGTGGTCACTCACAGCCATGGGCTGGGTGCGGGGGCCTTCTG
>NW_020889617.1:0-2040 GCF_003945725.1 Corapipo altera
GAGGGATGGAGGGATCCAGGGATGGAGGCACACAGGAAGAAATTAGGGAGGGGTGGAAAGGGGGATGGAGGGAGGGATGCAGGAAAGGACGCAGGGATGGAGGAAGGGATGAACGGAGGGATGGAGGGATGCAGGAAAAGATGGAGGGAGAGGTGGAGGGAGGAAGAGGGAGATGCAGGGATGGATGGAGGGAAGCAGGGATGGACGGAGGGATGCAGGAAACAATGCAAGGATAGCTGGAGGGACAGAGGGATGGATGGATGGATGGATGGATGGATGGATGGGGGGGATGCACGGGACACACAAGGACTCCGGGGGGGGTGGTTGGGGAGGGTTGGGGCTGGTTGGGGGGCAGCGGGAGGGGGGCACGGGCCGCCCCCCAGATGGTGGGGCCGCGGGGCCGCCCCCGCGCCGGCTCCCGGCTGCGCCCGGCAGTTAATGGAGCGAGCGGGATGTCAGGGATGTGACGGGAGCGGGAACGCGGGGACAGGGCCGGGACAGATGGAGGGACCTTAATTGGTAATTAAATCCCTCCCTGGCAGGTGAGATGGAGCGGCAGCCGGGCCCCCGGGGGGGGCGGGGGGAGGAGGAGCCGCTCCCCGGCACCATCAGGGCTGGGGGGGGGATTGATCCCCATTCCCAGCCCTGTCCCATCCCTTTGTCTGGAGCAAACCCAGCCCTGAGCCCCCCCAGGGCCGCGGACCCCCCTCCTGCAGCCTGGCAGGCCGGGGACAGCCAGGGAGGGGACAGGGACACACAGGGGACAGGGACCTGCAGGGGACCCCAGAAATTTGGGGAGTGGCTCCTTGTCTTGGACCCTTTGTCCCTGACATCCACATGTCCCCCCGATTTGTGTCCCCTGTGCCCGTGTCCCCTCCATCCATGTGCCCCCCTTGTCCGTGTCACCTCCCTCCCTGGTCCTTCTCCCATCATCCAGGTGTCCCTTTGCTCCCTGTTCCATTTTTCCATGTCCCCTCCATCCCCACGTCCCCTCAGCTCGTGTCCCCTCCCTCCACGTGTCCCCCTGGTCCTTCCATGTCCCCTTTTTCCATGTCCCCTCCATCCCCACGTCCCCCTGGTCCTTCTCCCGTCCATCCACGTGTCCCCCTGGTCCATGTCCCCTCTTTCCATGTCCCCTCCATCCCCACGTCCCCCTGGTCCTTCTCTCGTCCATCCACATGTCCCCCTGGTCCATGTCCTCTCCTTCCATGTCCCCTCCATCCCCCTGGTCCTTGTCCCTGCTCCCTCTTTCCGCATCCCCTCCATCCCTCCATCCCCGCATCCCAAGGGACACGGGGCGCAGGGGGGGGGGGGGGGGGGGAGGGGACAGAAAACCCACCCAAGCCCCCCCACCCCACCCCAGCAGCGGGGAGGGCCGGGAGTGTTTTATCTTCCCGTCATTGTCTCCCGGGAATGTCCGGGATAATGGGAACAGCGAACGGGCGGCGCCGGCCGATCCTTCACCCGCCATGGGGAGGGATATTCATAAGGCCCTAAGGAAGCCCCAAAAGCTGGGAGGGGGCCCCCGGGATATTCATAAGGCCCTAAGGAAGCCCCAAAAGCTGGGAGGGGTCCCCATTGGGTGGGGGGGGCGGTGGTCGGATACGGGGTGGGGGCATCGAGTGACCCCATTGAATTCCCCATCAAACCCCCCCGCGGGGTCTCTGCCCTCTGCCCCCGCCGGGACCTGCGGGGCGGGCCGGGGGTCCCGGGGGTCCCGGGGGGGTCAGGGGGGGTCAGGGGCCGGGGGCCGAGCGACCCCCGCGGCGGGGGGGCGTTAGTTCCAGGGATAAAGGGGCTTTATGGCCGCACCCCCCCGCGCCGGATGCCTTCGCTATGGAGACGGGGGTGATGGTGACCCCCAGACCCCCCACCCCAGGACCCCCCCCGTCCTCACGGAGGGACCCTCCGCGCCCCCCGGCTCCGTCCCCAACCAGCCGGGAGCGGCAGACACCGCTTAATTAGCCCGTTAATCACCGTTAGCGGGGTAATGAGGGGCTCCCCCAAGCCCGGCTGTCTCGGCGCGACCCCCGGGGGGGG
>NW_020889618.1:0-2039 GCF_003945725.1 Corapipo altera
AGTTGGGAAGTTCAGGGGGTCTAAAGGGGAAGTTGGGAAGGTCAGGGAGTCTCCAAGATGGAGTTGGGAGTGTAGGGGGTCTAAAGGTGGAGTTGGGAAGGTCAAGGGGTCTAAAGATGGAATTGGGGAAGTTCAGGGGGTCTCAAGGTGGAGTTGGGAAGTTCAAGAGGTCTCTAAGATGGAACTGGGGAAGTTCAGGGGGTCTAAAGATGGAGTTGGGAAGTTCAGGGGGTCTAAAGGTGAAGCTGGGAAGCTCAGTGTGTCTCAGAGTTGGAAGTTGGGAGGTCCAGGGGGTCTAAAGATGGAATTGGGAACTCAGGGAGTCTCAAATGTTCCTGAGAGAACATTTTAACACCAAAATAATTTTTAAAGATTCCCAGCAAGGGAAGGTTTTTCTCGTGTTCTCCTGAGCATTTTGTGGTGTCTTCACGAGTCCAAAACCCCAAGGAAAAGCAGGACTCATCCCAAATATTTCTGAGGCTCTGGAAAAGCCTTTCTGGTGAGCACAGAATCTTTTTGAACCAACCCTTCCCAGCAGCATCAATAAATGACTTATTTTGGGTCAGCTCGGAGGCCACGAGTGACTCAGGGACACTCTGTCAGCTGGAAAAGCTTCCAGTTATTCCCAAATAAAGCTGAGAAGAGGGATACACTTCCAGGGAACACACAGGAGGGGCTGGACACACAAAAACCCCAGTGCCTACCAGTCATCCTGCCCATGTTCATCCCGGCTGGGAAGCGCCCGATGTTTTCCATGGCACCGAAGGGACCTTCCATTCCTAGAAAAACAAAACAACAACCAAAAAAAAGGGATTTTCCAGGGATTCTTTAGCAATGCATTTCAACTCCTATAAAAAAAGAAAAAAAAAAAGGGGATTTTCCAGGGATTCTTTAGCAATGCATTTCACACAGCAGGGAGATGATGACTCTGCGTCGCCGATTCCCAAAGCAGGATTAGGACAAATCACCCTAAAATCATGGATAAATCATGGATAAATCATGGAATTACAGAGTAGCTCGGGAGGGACCTTAAGGATCATCCAGTGCCAAGACCCAGGGATGTCATTCCCTGGATCTCCTAAACTAAGGAGGCTCCTGGTGATGTTTTATGGGAATGTGGAGGGACACGTCCATGAATTGCTGGCGTGTGGCCCCTTCCCAGGGGTGGGAACAGGCTTTGGGAATGGGAATTTTCCAAGAGAGAGGGGAACAGGAGTAGTTATAACAAAGACAGAGGGCCAGGAGTGCTGCTGGGGGGGTTCTGGGGCTGGGTTTTGGTAGCAGGGAGGGGCTGCAGGGGTGGGGTTCTCTTGGAAGCTGCCGGAAGCTTCCCCTGTCCCGTGGAGCCAATTCCAGCTGCTCCAGGATGGGCTTCCAAGGCTGAGCCAGTCAGGAGTAATAAAGACTCTGGGATAACATATTTAGGAACAGAAGGTTGTGGCACGGAAAGAATTCCAGCCAGGGAAGAAAATATGGGAACAAGGAGTTAGACACCAGGGTGGGGCAGAAGGAGGGGCAGGAGGAGCTCCAGGTGCTGGAGCTGAGGCCCTGCAGCCCCTGGGGGATTATCGGGGTGCAGAGACCCCCCTGTGCCCATGGGGGGGACATTGGGGTGCAGAGACCCCCCTGCAGCCCCTGGGGGATTATCGGGGTGCAGAGACCCCCCTGTGCCCATGGGGGGGGACATTGGGGTGCAGAGACCCCCCCTTGAAGCCCATGGGAGGTCACAAAGGTGCAGAGATTCCCCTGCAGCCCCTGGGGAATTATTGGGGTGCAGAGACCCCCCTGCAGCCTGTGGGGGATCCTTGGGGGGCAGAGACCCCCCTGTGCCCATGGAGGAGCCCACACTGGAGCAGGTGGATGCAGGAAGGAGGATGTGATCCCATGGGATCCCCAGGATGGAGCAGGTGGATGCAGGAAGGAGGCCCAGGACGGGGCAGGTGGATGCAGGAAGGAGGATGTGATCCCATGGGATCCCCAGAATGGGGCAGGTGGATGCAGGAATGAGACTGTGACCCCATAGGATGCCCAGGATGGAG
>NW_020889619.1:0-2039 GCF_003945725.1 Corapipo altera
CTGGGCATGAGGAGGGCTCTCAGCCACTTAGATGGCAACCCTCTGCTCAACCTCCATCAACAGACAGTGATTTCACCATGATGTGCCAGAAGGCCCTGATACTTTGCACCCCCACCTTCCACTGCCTTGTGTTATATAACAAGTGAATACCTGCCCAAGTGCAAGAAGCGGAGTCACAAATAGGACGATTGATTTAGGGGGCACTCGCCTTGGAGGACCCCCAGAGTGGACCCCTGACAACCACTGAACTAAGACCTGAGCATGTGGAATGGCAAAACTACTCCCACTCTCGCCTCTCATGCTAATGAGGGACTGTATAGAAGTAACTCACATAAATGGCCAGGAGACAGAGGAGCTAACTAAAAAAATAAACCTTTATTCTAATAAAAGGGAGAGTTCACTCAACAAACCTCAGTGAGGTCTCTCAACTCAGTGGAGGCTGCAGCTTCTTTTATCCCCTTTGCCCGGAGCACAGGTCCCTCCCCGTTTCTCCATTGGCTGGGATACTCTGGAGTTACAGGCTTCCCAGCAGGCCTACTGTGTGTCCCCCTTTATGTGCTGATTAGGTGGCTCTGGAGGTCACTGACATTGTTCAAGGTGAGGCCACAGCACTCACTTCAAAATGGAGGACATGGCCACATGATCCCCCCGTGCTGCTGGTTGGTCCCCCTGTCTCTGGGCAAACTGCCCCTCTCCCGAACTGACAACTGAACAACCAGCAACTTTGTTGGCTCTTTACTGCGAGCTGTGACTGCCCTGCAAACTTTGCAGGAACACCTACTTGTTCCTAATACCCTAAAGCACTCAAGAGCACAAGCAGCCCCTGAGCCCCTATGTTAGTTTTACCCTTGGGCAGTGCATGTCACCGCATCTTTCAGACCAACCTGATCTTCTGTGGATGCTCCTCTGCCTCAGTAGCAAAAGCCTTCCACTGGAACCGGGCTGTGATGTTAGTTCTGTTGTGGATGACTGCAGTTCTTTGGCTTGACAGTGTGAGATAAGTCTTGTCAAATTCCAAAGAGTACTTCTCCAGCCCGATGTTGAAGTCCTTAGCTTTTCCAAGAAGCCTGGTGTGGGTATCTTCATCTGGAACAAAGCAAAGAGGAGTCTGTGCTCAGCTCACTCGCTGATGGAATTAATTACAAGGACCAGAGCAAACCACAGGTAAATCTCATCCCTGTTTGAGGGCATCCACTTTATCAACCCCCTAAACACTAACTAGTTTTCACTTTTCTTTGTGGTAAAGCTGGGATGGGGCAGTGTTGCTGGAGGGGGAATTCAGGTGGCTGGGACAGTGGGGAGTTGGTAGAGGACTGTGGTGGGGGTGCAGGATGGAGAACACCATGCTGACACCAGGGTCCCCCCAGGGATGGGCCAGCACACAGCAACACACCACATCCAGAACAGGGACAGACTCAGCCTTGGCCCCTTCTTTGCTCACTTCTTAGCACTGAAACACACGGAGGCTTGAAATGAACAGTTCTACAAGTAGTTTGCAGAGCAAGTCTAACATTATTCTGCTTAGAAAGGGTTCTGCTATTTTGAAGGATGCAGGGTGAGTGCACCGTGCAGTGCCCAGCACTCACCAACTATGTCGCAGTGCACTGCCAGGGATGTGGAATGATGCCCGGTCTCCATTGGGTGATATTCCACTGTCACTTGCATGGCTTCACCAATGTCGAGGATTCCCCTGGCTGGACTGACAGTGAAAGGGCTGCAAGACCAAGAGAGAGATCAGGACTCTGGGGCAGGTTTGGGGATATTTGCAGTCTAGTTCACTTCAGCTGACTTGTGCAAGCAAGGAGCAAAGCAACCACAGTCAGCAGAAGACAGACAGAACACACAGCATCTGAAACAGCTACTGACTCTCTTCTGAGGAGATGCAGCCCACAGAAAATCCTGTTGGATAAAATGAACTCATCTCCCCCATACTCTGCATGGAGGCTCAAGGGTCTGACTGCCAACAATCCCATCAGAGAGTGGTTTGGGAAGAGCACAGAGAGGGTTAAGAGCTATTTGCATACACAACTTGACACTGA
>NW_020889620.1:0-2039 GCF_003945725.1 Corapipo altera
CTGGGCATGAGGAGGGCTCTCAGCCACTTAGATGGCAACCCTCTGCTCAACCTCCATCAACAGACAGTGATTTCACCATGATGTGCCAGAAGGCCCTGATACTTTGCACCCCCACCTTCCACTGCCTTGTGTTATATAACAAGTGAATACCTGCCCAAGTGCAAGAAGCGGAGTCACAAATAGGACGATTGATTTAGGGGGCACTCGCCTTGGAGGACCCCCAGAGTGGACCCCTGACAACCACTGAACTAAGACCTGAGCATGTGGAATGGCAAAACTACTCCCACTCTCGCCTCTCATGCTAATGAGGGACTGTATAGAAGTAACTCACATAAATGGCCAGGAGACAGAGGAGCTAACTAAAAAAATAAACCTTTATTCTAATAAAAGGGAGAGTTCACTCAACAAACCTCAGTGAGGTCTCTCAACTCAGTGGAGGCTGCAGCTTCTTTTATCCCCTTTGCCCGGAGCACAGGTCCCTCCCCGTTTCTCCATTGGCTGGGATACTCTGGAGTTACAGGCTTCCCAGCAGGCCTACTGTGTGTCCCCCTTTATGTGCTGATTAGGTGGCTCTGGAGGTCACTGACATTGTTCAAGGTGAGGCCACAGCACTCACTTCAAAATGGAGGACATGGCCACATGATCCCCCCGTGCTGCTGGTTGGTCCCCCTGTCTCTGGGCAAACTGCCCCTCTCCCGAACTGACAACTGAACAACCAGCAACTTTGTTGGCTCTTTACTGCGAGCTGTGACTGCCCTGCAAACTTTGCAGGAACACCTACTTGTTCCTAATACCCTAAAGCACTCAAGAGCACAAGCAGCCCCTGAGCCCCTATGTTAGTTTTACCCTTGGGCAGTGCATGTCACCGCATCTTTCAGACCAACCTGATCTTCTGTGGATGCTCCTCTGCCTCAGTAGCAAAAGCCTTCCACTGGAACCGGGCTGTGATGTTAGTTCTGTTGTGGATGACTGCAGTTCTTTGGCTTGACAGTGTGAGATAAGTCTTGTCAAATTCCAAAGAGTACTTCTCCAGCCCGATGTTGAAGTCCTTAGCTTTTCCAAGAAGCCTGGTGTGGGTATCTTCATCTGGAACAAAGCAAAGAGGAGTCTGTGCTCAGCTCACTCGCTGATGGAATTAATTACAAGGACCAGAGCAAACCACAGGTAAATCTCATCCCTGTTTGAGGGCATCCACTTTATCAACCCCCTAAACACTAACTAGTTTTCACTTTTCTTTGTGGTAAAGCTGGGATGGGGCAGTGTTGCTGGAGGGGGAATTCAGGTGGCTGGGACAGTGGGGAGTTGGTAGAGGACTGTGGTGGGGGTGCAGGATGGAGAACACCATGCTGACACCAGGGTCCCCCCAGGGATGGGCCAGCACACAGCAACACACCACATCCAGAACAGGGACAGACTCAGCCTTGGCCCCTTCTTTGCTCACTTCTTAGCACTGAAACACACGGAGGCTTGAAATGAACAGTTCTACAAGTAGTTTGCAGAGCAAGTCTAACATTATTCTGCTTAGAAAGGGTTCTGCTATTTTGAAGGATGCAGGGTGAGTGCACCGTGCAGCGCCCAGCACTCACCAACTATGTCGCAGTGCACTGCCAGGGATGTGGAATGATGCCCGGTCTCCATTGGGTGATATTCCACTGTCACTTGCATGGCTTCACCAATGTCGAGGATTCCCCTGGCTGGACTGACAGTGAAAGGGCTGCAAGACCAAGAGAGAGATCAGGACTCTGGGGCAGGTTTGGGGATATTTGCAGTCTAGTTCACTTCAGCTGACTTGTGCAAGCAAGGAGCAAAGCAACCACAGTCAGCAGAAGACAGACAGAACACACAGCATCTGAAACAGCTACTGACTCTCTTCTGAGGAGATGCAGCCCACAGAAAATCCTGTTGGATAAAATGAACTCATCTCCCCCATACTCTGCATGGAGGCTCAAGGGTCTGACTGCCAACAATCCCATCAGAGAGTGGTTTGGGAAAAGCACAGAGAGGGTTAAGAGCTATTTGCATACACAACTTGACACTGA
>NW_020889621.1:0-318 GCF_003945725.1 Corapipo altera
TTGGGGACAGTTGGGGGGCTTTGCAGGGCACTGGGGGATTACTGGGGGATACTGGGACACACTGGGGGGAACCACGGGGCACTGGGAGGGACTGGAGTGTTACTGAGGGATGCTGGGAGGGCACTGGGAGGGACTGGGGAGTTACTGGGGGATGACCAGGACATGGGGAGACACTGGCAGGTTACTGGGCCATACTGGGGGTTACTGGGTGCTCACTGCAGGATCACTGGGCCATACTGGGGGGCAGTGGGAGGTCACTGGGACACACTGGCTGGTCACTGAAGGGGTTACTGGGCCCTAATGAGGGGCACTGGGAGG
>NW_020889621.1:328-2039 GCF_003945725.1 Corapipo altera
CATATAGTATTTACAATGGATCAGATCTCCTCTCCCCTCCAAATAAAAGTCCAGGAGGGAAGAAGGACAGATCCCTTCTAGTCTCTGAGCAGCAGGATCTTCTACAGCAGCAATCTGTCCTCTCCACATGCAGCATCTGATAGCTGGATCTCTGCCAGCACTCACGAGGGAGGCCTCCAAGCCCCTCTCGGCCCCTTGACGCAGGTGAAGGGGTCTTCCGTGGGCTGCGTTTCCCCAGACAAAGGTTGCTCCACCACGGTCATATCACGAAGCACAGGGGTCTTCGTGACAGTCTGGTACCTTCAGGGGACTCAGCCCCTTGCAGAGCTTCTGTGCCCTGCTTCACGAGGGCTGCGAGCTTCTTTGTAGCTTGCAGCAAGGGAGGGCCCCCAAGGCCGACCTCCCACACCGTCCTGGCTGAGTTCTCAGGACGACTGAGCTTCTGGCTCCTCTCTGCAAGTGCTGTAGCACTCCAAGGCTCTTTTCCTTAGTAGGAGTCCATCTCCCTCCTTTCTCGGAGAGGTCTCCAAGGGTTTTGGGGGGTCTGGGTCAGTTCTTACCCCCAAAACTCTGTCTCTCTGCTGCCGGCTCTCTATCTCAGCTCGAGCAACTCTGAGTCTTCCTTGGTTGCATGTTTGTTTTGCTGCTTCTACAGTTCAGTTCTTATCTGTCCTGGCTCTCTGCCACCGTTTCTCTGGTCAGTGCTGGCTGCTGCTATTCCTGCCACTGCCCACGGTGGAGAGAAAACTCCCAGCTTTCATAGCTACAGACACATAGTCCAGTTTAACACTGTTCCAAGTCTCTGCAGCTCCCCCCAGCCAGGGGCTAGGAGGGGGTCAGGGCCCTCCAAGGGGCTCCGAGCCCCTTCCTCATGGCTCACAACATGGCTACCACCTCTTCCACCGAACTACAACTCTTCTCTTCCGTTTGGTTGTGATATGTTTATATTTTGCAGAAGCACTCATTGGACAAAACTTCAAAACTTCCAGGGCCACCACCCCCTGGGGCTTACCACTTTCAACTGCAGGGGGAAAACCTGGTTCAAACCACCATACCCTTGAAGCTCTGTCTGTGCCCTGCTGGTGTCCCTGAGCTGCCCTGGCAGTGCCCTCAGCCCTGCTGGGCTGTGCAGAGGAACTGCTCACCAGCACAGTTGTCTCTTTGAAGCTCTTCTTGCTTGCCAGGAGCTCCCTGGGTGCCAGGAGCCCGGCCCAGCTCAGCAGCACAGCAACAGCCCCAGGCATTTCATGAGCCTCGGGGGTTGTTGTTGTTTACATGAGACTCAGTTCCTGAGAGGAAGTTCAAACAACTTTTCAGGAAGTCAAAATGAGAATGAAACACTAAAGTTTCTTGTAGTGCTCATGAGTCTCACTGAGGGACACAACAGAGAACATGTCCCCAGGTTCCAGTTAGAGCAGAAAAGTGCAGACAGTGATGACAAGGATGGACAAGCAAGGCAAAGGTGGCTCTGATGCTGAGGAAAACTGGATGTGTTTCATTAATCCAAAGGACCAAGCCCTGACCCCCATCCCCTGGGAAGGAAGATCCTGTCCCTGCCTCATTCCTCAGGGCTCTTCCTGGGGCACTGGGATGTGGGATGTGCAATGCCAAGGGCAGGACCTTGGGGTGGCACCTGCCAGGCTGCTGAGCAGGGACAAGGAGGCCATGAGGCCCCAGGGCTGCAAGGGCCACTCCCCTCCTCCTGGCCTCA
>NW_020889622.1:0-2038 GCF_003945725.1 Corapipo altera
AATTTATTGCAGGCATATCCAGTGTTTTATAATCCAGGTGCACCCCCAGTGTGGGACCCCTTAGCCATACCCCTTCTCAAGGATGCAAAAAAAGCAGTAACAACTTATGGTTTGAATTCAGCATATGCAATGGGAATTCTGTCATCTTTATTCTCAGCCTTTGTACTAACTCCAAATGATTTAAAAGATATAATGAGTTCCTTGCTAAATAAGGTACAAATAACATTGGTTTTAGATGAATGGAAAGCTTTAATTAGAAAATATGCTCATGAAACTAGTTCCACTACACGTAGACCTGTAGAAACTACTATGCAAATGCTTTTTGGCGAGGGTCCATATGCTGCAAATACAGATCAGGCCAAAATTCCAAAACAAGACTTAATTGCTACCAGAAATATGGCATTACAAGCACTACAATCAGTAGCTGATGCCTCTGAAACAACTCCACCTTTCCATAATGTAATTCAAAAGCCTGATGAATCCTTTATTGACTTTGCAGAACAATTAAAAGAATCTATAGAAAAACAAATAAATGTGAAAGAAGCACAAGTTGCCCTATTCCTGAAGCTAGCTATCTCCAATTCAAATGCACAGTGTCAACAGATACTCAGAAATCTTCGTGACCCTACCCCTATGGATATGGTATAAAGGCTTGTAAAGATATTAGCCCTAATGACAAATTAGGAAATAGCCTAATCCAAGCTCAGGTGTCAATGTCTAACCAATTAGTTGAAGCTAATACACAATTAGGCAACCAAATTGCAGAAGCAACTCAGCAGATGGCAGAAAAAATGACTCAAGTTTTAGCAGCAGCCCTAGATCACTCCAAAATAATATGCCATAATTGCAAATGTCCAGGTCATATAAAAGCTAACTGCCCACAATTTAAAAACCCCAATTATCAAAAAAACATTCATCCAGGCCTGTGCCCGAGATGTAAAAAAGCGGTACACTGGGCTGTAGACTGTCGATCTCTATTTGACAGACATGGAAACCCACTATCACCCAGGCCTTCTCGCACTCTCCACAGAGCCAAGGGATAGTAGAAAACTCATAAATTTTTAAAAGATAAGCCAAAAAAAAAGAAAAACCACAGAAAACCCCTAAAAAACCCAAAAAAACAAAAAACAAACAAACAAACCAAAAAAAAAACAACAAAAAACCCACCCAAACCAAAAACCACAACTGTAGGTCTCTCTCCATCAGAATGTTTAAACAAGGCATTGTATGTCCTCAATTTTTAAGTAGGCTGCATGAGGATGTTTCACCTGTTGGGCATCATTTTGGAGCTGGAAAATTAAAAACCGGGGAAGCTAAGGTAAAATACAAGGATATCCTGACAGGAGAATGGCTCGGTCCTGTCCCCCTAATTGTTTGGGGAAGAGGGCACGCTTGTGTCTCCACAGGAGCAGGTCCAAGATGGATACTGTCCAGACTAGTAAGGATCCACCAAGAAGTTTCCCTCCCAGCTCAACCAGCAGCAGATCCAGCACCAACGGATTCAGCACCAACTACAGGAAGCGATCCCCCATCAGCATCACCTTCGGGATAATCCTGTTTTTTGCGTGCAGCATAACACCAGCAAATCAGAAAGACTTAACATCAGGAGCCCTTGCCACACCTCCTCCAATTCCAAATTGGGTAATGCTCTCTGGCCAAAATGTTTGGCTAAACCCGGCACAATCATTAAATACTGACTCTATCTGTCTCTCTACCTTAGATCCCTCACCCTTTCAAGACCTGTCTGATAGGAATCCCCTGGACGCCAAGAGAATGGGGTGATTTTAGAAATCAATATATCCCCTGGTGTGATGACCATGATCAGTTTAGAAATCCATTCTTAGATTGTCTCACAAGACCTGCAAAAACTTCACATGACAGACAGACATTTAGCTATCAGTGGCAGAGACCTGAGGAATTAGAAATCTTGGGGAGTATTATATCTCCTCTCTGTTTTTACTTCATTCTCAACAAGTATGTTGCCCCTCCTGAATTAATGTCACCTCTTATGGACCTTATTCCAACTTCAGTTTCTGGT
>NW_020889623.1:0-2035 GCF_003945725.1 Corapipo altera
TCCAGGGTCTCCAAAGCCCTCCTGGAGGACTCGGGTGCAGGGCTGGAAGGTCAGCTGGGTGAGTTTGGTGGTGGCCCCACCCTGGGAGGAGACACTGACCCCCCTGGGGACAGAGAAGCCCCCCAGGGAGACCCCAAGAGAGGAGGGGCTGGGAAATCAACCCCTGGGTGGAGTTTGGGCTGGACAGACCCGGTGACCTCAGCCTTGGTTTCCCCCCCTTCACCATCCCCGGGGCCTCCTCTGGACACTCCAGGAGCTCCAGACCCTTCCAAAGGGAGGATCTCCCGTGTTGTGGCCCCCAAACTGCCCCGGGACCCCCAGATGAGGGGCTGGGAAATGACCCCCACGAGGGCGAGGGATGGACTCTGCTCCTGGGACGGGGTAGCCCCGGAGGGAAGGTGGGACGGGGGGACCTTGGGGGTCCTTTCCCAGTTCAGGGACTGTGCAGATGGACAGACTGGGAATGAGGGGCTGGAGAAGAGCTGGGAACCGGACCTGAGGGTCCTGGGGATGGAGAGCTGGGTGGGAGTCCCCGACCTGAGGGTCCTGGGGATGGAGAGCTGGGTGGGAGTCCCCAGGGGGCCCTTGGGCAAAGCCTTGGCTGCTGCCCCGTGGCATCGGCCTGGAGAACCTGCGGCCCCAAATGGGACCTGAGGGTCACCCTTTGTGGGGAATGGGGCCACATCCAGGTGGGAATGGGGTCACATCCAGGTGGGAATGGGGCCACATCCAGGTGGGGAATGAGGCCACATCCAAATGGGAATGGGATCACATCCAGGTGGGGAATGGGGTCACATCCAGGTGGGACATGGGGCCACATCCAGGTGGGAATGGGGTCACATCCAGGTAGGGAATGGGGTCACATCCAGGTGGGAATGGGACCACATCCAGGTAGGGAATGGGGTCACATCCAGGTGGGAATGGGGTCACATCCAGGTGGGGAATGGGGCCACATCGAGGTGGGAATGAGGCACCCAATCTGCCCCAGGACTCGAGGTGAGCCTCCCCAGCAGAGAGCAGAGCAGGGCAGTCTCCTCTCTCCACCAGCACAACGTCCTCTCTAAAGGGAACACTCCCTGAGGGAAACCCGGGGTGGAATCGTGAGTGAACCTGCCCTGACCGGGAGAGTCTCCGATGTCTCAGTGCCCAAAGCCACCGATTCCCAGGGCAGGGACACGGGAACAGCCCCAGGGCAGGGACACAGGAACAGCCCGAGCTGGTGCCCCTGAGGAGGGACCCCGAGCAAAGGACCCCTGGGCTGTTGTCCCCTCGCATTCCAAGCTCTCCAGTCTCTCCCAAGCCTTGGGCTCCCCCATCTCTCGCAGTGTCCCTGACCTGGCACCAGCTCTTGGTGCCCTTTGTCGTGCCAAGGGCACCCAGAGCTCAACCTGCACCTCCAGCTGCAAACGGAGCTACTGCACCAGAATCCCAGAATCCCTGAGGTTGGAAAAGGCCTCCAGGACCACTGAGCCCACCCTGTGCCCGGTGCCCACCTTGTCCCCCAGCCCAGAGCACTGAGTGCCAGGGCCAGGCCTTCCTGGGACACCCCCAGGGCTGGGGACTCCAAACCTCCCTGGGCAGCCTCTTCCAAGGCCCAACAACCCCTTCCATGAAGAAATTTTCCCTAAACTCCAGCCTGACCCTCCCGTGGCACAGTTTGAGGTCGTTCCCTCTCATCCTGTCCCTCATCCCCTGGGAGCAGAGCCCGATCCCACCCGGTTCCAACCCTATCAGGGAGCTGTGGAGAGTGACAAGGACGCCCCTGAGCCTCCTTTTCTCCAGACTGAGCCCCCCCAGCTCCCTCAGTTCTCCAGCCCCTTGTCCTGGTGCTCCAGCCCCTTCCCCAGCTCCGTTCCCAGCTCTGGACACGCTCCAGCCCCTCAGTGTCTCCCTTGCCATGAGGGCCCAGAACAGGGCACAGCCCTCGAGGGGTCTCAGCGGTGCCAGCACAGGGATGGGGCTCGAGGTCCCACCTGGATGTGTGACCCTCCAGCCCTGCACCCGAGTCCTCCAGGAGGGCTTTGGAGACCCTGGA
>NW_020889624.1:0-782 GCF_003945725.1 Corapipo altera
GGGAGATTTGGGTGAGTTTGTGGTCGGTTTTTAGGGACTTATTTGTGAGTTTGTGATCATTTTTTGGGGAGATTTGGTTTAGTTTCTGGTCATTTTTTGGTGAGGTTTTTGGGAGTTTCTTGTGATTTTGTGGTTGATTTGGGTGAGTTTGTTGTCAGTTTTTGGGGAGATTTGGGTGATTTTGTGGTCATTTTTTTGGAGATTTTGGTGAGATTGAGGTCATTTTTTAGGGAGTTATTTGAGAGTTTTGGTTCTTTTTTTTGGAGATTTAGGCAAGTTTGTGGTAATATTTGACGGAGGTTTGTTTGAGTTTGTGGTCATTTTTTGGGGAGATTTGTTAGAGTTTGTGGTAATTTTTGGGGAGACTTGTTTGATTTTGTGGTCATTTTTTGAGGAGATTTGGGTGAGTTTGTGGTCAGTTTTGGGGAGATTTGGGTGAGTGTTGGGTCGTTTTTTGGGGAGATTTGTTTGAGTTTCTGGGCAGATTTAGGTGCGTTTGTGGTCATTTTTTAGGGAGAATAGTGTGAGTTTGTGGTCATTTTTTGGGGAGATTTGGGTGAGTTTGTGGTCATTTTTTGGGGAGATTAGTTTGAGTTTGTACTCAATTTTGGGGGAGATTTGGGTGATTTTGTGGTCATTTTTTTGGAGAATTTGGTGAGTTTCTGGTCTATTTTTGGGGAGATTTCAGTGAGTTTGTGGTCATTTTTTGGGGAGATTTAGGTGAGTTTTTTGTCAATTTTTGGGAGATTTGGGTGAATTTGTGTTCATTTTTTGGGGAGATT
>NW_020889624.1:882-2035 GCF_003945725.1 Corapipo altera
TTTGGGGAGATTTGGGTGAGTTTGTGGTCATTTTTTGGAGAGGTTTTGGGGAGTTTCTTTTGATTTTTTGGGGAGATTTGGGTGAGTTTGTGGTCATTTTCTGGAGAGGTTTATGTGAGTTTCTGGTCAGTTTTTGGGGAGATTTGGGTGAATTTGTGGTCATTTTTTTGATTGATTTGAGTGAATTTTTGGTCAATTTTTGGAGAGATTTGGGTGAGTTTGTGGTCATTTTTTGGGGAGATTTGTTTGATTTTGTGGTCTTTTTTGGGGAGATTTGTGTGAGTTTGTGGTCATTTTTTGGGGAGATTTTTTTTATTTTGTGGTCATTTTTTGGGGAGATTTGGGTGAATTTTTGGTCAATTTTTGGAGAGATTTGGGTGAGTTTGTGGTCAGTTTTGAGGGAGTTTTTTGTGAGTTTTGGGTCTTTTTTTGGGGTGATTTATGTGAGTTTGTGGTCATTTTTTGGGGAGATTTAGGTAAGTTTGTGGTCAGATTTTAGGGAGTTATTTGGGAGTTCGTGGTCATTTTTTTGGGAGATTTGGGTGAGTTTGTGGTCAGTTATGAGGGAGTTTTTTGTGAGTTTCTGATCAGTTTTTTGGGGAGATTTATGTGAGTTTGTGCTAATTTTTTGGGTAGATTTGGGTGAGTTTGTGGTCATTTTTTGGGGAGATTTGGGTGAGTTTGTGGTCAGTTTTTAGGGAGTTATTTGTGAGTTTTGGGTCTTTTTTTGGGGTGATTTATGTGAGTTTGTGGTCATTTTTTGGGGAGATTTGGGTGAGTATGTGGCAATTTTTTGGGGAGATTTAGGTAAGTTTGTGGTCAGATTTTAGGGAGTTATTTGTGAGTTTGTGGTCAGTTTTTGGGGAGATTTGTTTGATTTTGTTGTCATTTTTGGGAGATTTGGGTGAGTTTGTGGTCGGTTTTTAGGGACTTATTTGTGAGTTTTTGATCATTTTTTGGGGAGATTTGGTTTAGTTTCTGGTCATTTTTTGGTGAGGTTTTTGGGAGTTTCTTGTGATTTTTTGGTGAGATTTGGGTGAGTTTGTTGTCAGTTTTTGGGAGATTTTGGTGAGTTTGTGGTCATTTTTTTGGAGATTTTGGTGAGATTGAGGTCATTTTTTAGGGAGTTATTTGAGAGTTTTGGTTCTTTTTT
>NW_020889625.1:0-2035 GCF_003945725.1 Corapipo altera
GTGTCCCACTGAGAGGGAGGTGCTGGGGAGCTGCCAGGGCCTCCCTCTCAGTGGGACACCTCTGGCAGCCTCTCCCAGCTCGGGAACCCTCCAGTTTGTGACACTCCAAAGACCCTCGCTGATGCCCAGGACAATTCTGATCCCCCTCAACAAACACTCCTCCAGCTGTGACCCTTGTCTGTTGGGAAACACAAAGGGATTTGGGGCAGTGTTTCCCTGATAACCAGGAGAATTTTGGAGAGGGACCTTTCCACACCCAGCTCTTGATGTGTCCACACATCTCTGCCTGGGTGTGGGTGTGAATTGACTGTGGTGGGAAGGTTGTTATTGTGAATCTATAATTCAGTCACTGTTATAATTGTAGGAAAGGCTATTGAATCACTTGATAACTGTCCAACTGGTCAATAATTAAGTGCTAGTAATCTCTTTTAACCCCTTATCTTTGTGTCCAAATCCTTTGCACTCTTACCCTCTTGCATCCCAAGGCTCTGTGTAAATCATTTCCTTTCATGAAAAAAATATATTTTTTGTGACTTACTCTTTAAAATCTTCTTCCTTAGCTAAACTACAAAACAACTCTAATTAGTTATTGATGTCTTGAAAACATGAAGACAATTAAAGGAAGGGAAATAATTTGTTTTTCAGTGTTTTAATGAGCCCCACGGTGTGTTTGCAGCCCAGCCCATGATCCTGAGGTACTGAGAGAAGATTGAAGCAGCTGCTGAAGAAGTCAGAAGCCAAACTCCAAGTGCCTTGAAGCATTGCTGGGCCCCACTGAGGGCAGGCACTGACAAAGCCCCCCAGGGACTCCTTCAAGCAGCTCCTTGGAGGCCAGGAGTGCAGGCAGACAAAGGCTCTGGGCAGGCCCCTGCAATGCTGAGCAAAGCCTGCCTTGGTTTTGTGGAGCACAAAGGCCAAGGCCTGAGCCCCAGGCCCTGGCCCAGCAGATCCTGTCCCTCCCGGCTGGCTCAGGGCTGTTTGGGGGACACTGGGATGGGAGGGGGAGGAACAACAAAGACCCAAACCTGGGCAAGCCCTGCCAGGCTCCTGAGGGAGGGGCGAGGCAGAAACCAAGTGCAGAACCTGCCAGGCAAGTTGCTTGTGGTGGCCTGAGTGGCAGAGGCAGCTGCCAGAGGCAAGGGGACAAAGGCCTGGGTGCCTTTGGGCCTTGCAGCCCTGCCAGAGCCCTTGGCCATCTCTCCTGCAGGCTGTCCTGCCCTGGCCCTGCTGCTGCTCTGGCCTTGCAGGCTGCACACACCCCTCCTGCTTTCCCACCCCCTCCCAGCAGCACTTCTAGACCCTCCCTGATGTCTCTGCACCATCTCTGGCTGTTCCCTGGAATACAAAGCCATGGGCTGATCCTGACTCCCTCTGGGTGACCTCTTGCACCACAAGGGTCCCCGTTGAGTGACATTTCTTTTTTCTCACCTTCAGTGTGAACCTTCCATGCTACTCTTTGTGGAGATTTCATTCTATTTCCAAAACAGAGAAAAACTCCATCCTGTCAGATCTCCTCTAGACCCTCTCCAGGTCTTCCTCATTCCTCCAGAATGGGGAACCTCACAGACAGACAGACCAGTCCAGATGTGGTGACCCCAGGGCTGAGTCCAGGGGGGTGACAAGTCCCTTGTCTGGGTGCCCACACTCCCCCCAAGGCAACCCCATGTGCAGTTGGCCTTAACTCAAGGGGCCATTCTGATTCTTTGTAATGTCACGGAATCAAGTGGCACTGTGACACTGCAGGGCCTCATGGAACCAAAGGAATGCAGGGACACTGTGGAATCTCATGGAACCAAGGGCCCATTGTGACATGTGGGATCTCTTTGGAACAAAAGGAACCCTGAGACATCTCAGACCCTCCTGGAACCAAGGGGCCACTGTGCCTTCCCAGAACCCCATGGAATCAAGCAGAGCCACTGCCTCCCCCCCGCTGCTGCACGCACCGGAGTCGCCGGCTCTGCCCCGCTTGGACACCTCTGGAGTCAGCATGTTCTTGGGCAGCACAACTGATCTCAGACCAGAGGGTTTCCCAGAT
>NW_020889626.1:0-482 GCF_003945725.1 Corapipo altera
TATATAAATAAAATTTATAAATGTAAGGAAATAGAAAGTTCCTAATTAAGATAATATTAATAAAATATTAATTTTATTTTTATATATATATATATATGATTTATAGATACAGGGAAATAAAATTATGTAATATTAATAAAATATTAATTTTATTTGTATATATAAAAATAATATAAATACGATTTATAGATGTAGGGGAAAAAAGTTCCTAATTCAGATAATATTAATAAAATATTAATTTTATTTATATATATAAGAAAATATATAATTTATAGATATAGGGAAATATAATTATATAGTATTAATAAAATATTTATTGTATTTATACATATAAATATATATATAATAGATATAGGGAAATAGAAAGTTACTAATTTAGATAATATTAATAAAATATTAATTTTTTATATATAAATATATCTATAATTTATAGATATAGGGAAATAGAAAGTTGCTAATTTAGATAATATTAATAAAATAAT
>NW_020889626.1:582-2035 GCF_003945725.1 Corapipo altera
ACATATAAATATATATATATAATAGATATGGGGAAATATGAAGTTTCTCGCTTAGATAATATTAATAAAATATTAATTTTATTTATATATATATAAGTAAATATATAATTAATATATATAGGGAAATATAATTATACAGTATTAATAAAATATTTATTTTATTTATACAGGTAAATATATATATATTTTATAGATGTAGGGAAATATAAAGTTCCTAATTTATGTAGCATTGCTAAAATATTAATTTTATTTATATATATAAATATATATATAATTTATAGACATAGGGAAATATGAAGTTCCTAATTTAGATAATACTAATAAAATATTAATTTTATTTTTATATATAAGTAAATATATAATTTATAGATATAGGGATATATCATTATGTAGTATTAATAAAATATTTATTTTATTTATATATATATAAAATATATCTATAATTTATATATATAGGGAAATATAAAGTTCCTAATTTAGATAATATTAATTTTATTTGTATATATTAAAAATAATATATATATATATAATTTGTAGATGTAGGGAAATATAAAGTTTCTAATTCATGTAATATTAATAAAACATTATTTTATTTGTATATATAAATATAGCATAATTTATAGATATAGGGAAATATAAAGTTCCTAATTTATGTAGTATTGATAAAATATTAGTTTTATTTATATATTAAAAAATATAATTTATATTTAGGGAATCATAAGGTTCCTAATTTATATAATATCATTAAAATGTTAATTTTATTTTTATATATGTTAAAAACAATATATATATATAATTTGTAGATGTAGTGAAATATACAGTTTCTAATTCATATAATATTAATAAAATATTGATTTTATTTATACATATAAATATATATATAATTTATAGATATAGGGAAATATAAAGTTCCAAATTTATGTAGCATTAATAAAATATTATTTTATTTATATATATATAAATACATATAATTTATATATAGGGAAATATAAATTTCCTAATTTATATAATGTTAATAAAATATTTTATTTATATATACGAAAATAATATATATATAATTTATAGATATAGGGAAATATAAAGTTCCTAGTTTTTATAATATCATTAAAATATTAATTTTATTTTTATATCTATTAAAAATAATATATTCACAATTTCTAGATATAGGAAAATAGAAAGTTCCTAATTTAGACAATATTAATGAAATATTAATTTTATTTATAGATATAAAAATAATATATCTATAATTTATTGATATAGGGAAATATAAAGTTCCGATTTTATATAATATCAGTAAAATGTTAATGTTATTTGTTAATATATATTAAAAATTATATATATATATATAATTTATATATAGGGAAACATAAAGTTCCGAATTTATATAATATCATTAAAATGTTAATTTTATTTTCATATATATTAAAAATAATATATATATATAATTTGTAGA
>NW_020889627.1:0-2034 GCF_003945725.1 Corapipo altera
GGGGGTAACTGGGGGCAACTGGGGGGATCTGGAGGCAACTGGGGGGACCCAGGGGCAACTTGGGGCACCTGGGCACACCTGGGAGCAACTGGGGGGACCTGGGGCCAACTCGGGGCACTTGGACACACCTGGGCACACCTGGCACACCTGGGGGCAACTGAGGGCAACTGGGGGGACCTGGGCACACCTGGGGGCAACTGGGCACATCTGGGCACACCTGGGGGCACCTGGAGGCACCCAGGCATACCTGGGGGTAACTGGGGCAACTGGGTACATCTGGGGGCACCTGGGGGTAACTGGGGGCAACTGGGGGGATCTGGAGGTAACTGGGGGGACCCGGGGGCAACTCGGGGCACTCGGACACACCTGGGCACACTTGGGCACACCTGGGGGCACTTGGGGTCACTTGAGCCCACCTGAGGGCACCTGGGTACACCTGGGCACGCCCCCAGGTGCCTCCCCACCCCTGCCGAGCCCCCCCCCCCCCAAACACATTTCCCCCCTTCCTACATCCCGGGCTCGTGTGTGCCCAGGTGGGCTCACCTGGACCGTGCCCACCTTGGGTCACCTGTACCCACCCCCCGTGCCCCTCCCCGTGCCCCCCCCCGTGCCCCCCCAGCCGTACCTGTGCTCTGCCAGGTCGATGATGGTGTGGTAGGGTCGCATTTGGGGGGGTCCGTCCCCCTGGCTCAGCGTCCCCGGCACGTGCAGGGGGGGGGGGTGGGTTCGGGGACCCCCCGGGCAGGAGCAGCGACAGGCGGGGGGACCCCGAACCTGGGGGGGCAAAACCGGGGGGGGTGGGGGGGAGCAGGGTCACCCCGGGACCCCTCAGGGTCACCCAGGGACCTCCAGTGTCACCTCAGGACCCCCAGTGTCCCACCAGGACCCCCAGTGTCACCCCAGGACCCTCAGAGTCACCTCAGGACCCCCAGGGTCACCCCGGGACCCCCCAGTGTCATCCCGGGACCCTCAGGGTCGTCCGAGGACCCCCCGTGTCACCACGGGGTCACCAGGGGACCTCCAGGGTCACCTCAGGAACCCCGGTGCCCCACCGGGACCCCCCCGTGTCACCCCAGGACTCCCCGTGTCACCTCAGGACCCTCAGGGTGACCTCAGGTCCTCTACTGTCACCTCAGGACCCCCAATGTCACCCTGGGACCATCAGGGTCACCCCGGGACCCTCAGGGTGACCTCAGGACCCCCAGTGTCACCTCAGGACCCTCAGGCTCACCACGAGACCCCCAGTGTCACCTCGGGACCCCCAGGGTCACCCCGGGCCCCCCCATGTCACCTCAGGACCCTCCGTGTCACCCTATGACCCTCAGGGTCACCTCAGGACCCCCAGTGTCACCCCATGACCCCCAGTGTCACCTCAGGACCCCAGTGTCATCTCAAGACCCCCCTGTGTCACCCCGGGGTCCTTGGGCTGGTCTGGGAGTGTCCCTGGATGGGTCCGGGGGGTCCTGAGGAGGGTCCGGGGGGTCCCCGGGCAGGTCCGGGTTGTCCCTGGGTGGGTCCGGGGTGTCCCTGGGTGCGTATTGGGGGTCCCTGGGGGGGTCTGGGGGATCCCTGGGAGGGTCCAAGGGGTCCCTGGGCAGGTTCAGGGTGTCCCTGGGTGGGTCCAGGGGGTCCCTGGGTGGGTCTGGGGGGTCCCGGGGTGGGTCTGGGGATCCCTGGGTGGGTTTGGGGTGTCCCTGGGTGGGTCTGAGGTGCCCCTGGGTGGGTCCGGGGGGTCCTTGGGCGGGTCCGGGGGGTTGCGGGGTGGGTCTGGGGGGTCTGAACAGGTAGGAGGGTGCCCTGGATGGGTCTAGAGGGTCCCTGGGTGGTTCTCGGGGGTCTCTGGGTGGGTCTGGGGTGTCCCTGGGTGGGTATTGAGGGTCCCTGGGCGGGTTGGGGGGGTCCCTGGGTGGGTCCGGGGGGTCTCTGGGTGGGTTCGGGGTGTCCCTGGGTGGATTTTGGGGGGGTACCTGTCAGGGGGGCGTCCCCGAAGAGCTGCTCGACGTGGGTGAGGATGAACTCGACCACGATGGACTG
>NW_020889628.1:0-2033 GCF_003945725.1 Corapipo altera
TCTGCTGTACCTGGGGAAAAAGGGGGAAGCTGTTCAGCAGTCAAATGTTGCCAACGTTGAATACTTATGTGTGTGCGTGTGTATGTACAGTGCACCAGGGAATAGAAAACTGGACTCTCTCATCACTGCAAGTCTTCAAGGCCAGGTTGGATTGGGCTTTGTGCTACCTGCTCTAGAGGAGAATGTCTCTGTCCGTGGCAGACGGGGTTGGAATTAGATGATCTTCTGACTATGACCTCATGGCTTTTTCCTAGATCATATCACACATGGTGGGTGGCACGGGTATCCAGCCAGGGTCCTCATGTGGGATTGTCAGCGTCTGGGATCTCTGGCCTCCAGGCACAGGGCATATCTCCCCTATATATATGTCCACTATCAGTCCACAGTGGGTCCTCACAGCTGCCCACTGCTTCATCAATGCCATCTAAGAAGAGTTAGAGAATGAGGATATCCCCACAGCACCAGCAGCTGCCCTGTCCCCAGTACTGCATGCAACTCCCATCGCATTTCCTTGCATCTTGCCCAGCGCCTGAGAGACTGCTCAGGAGAAGACTGGGCTCATGCCACTGATTCCTTGCTGCTGCTACCAGGCATCTTCTCCTGGAAGTCTGTCATGACTGGGAGAGAGGGTGGTTATGCAAGCCCCACACCAGGCAGCACCACAAAGGGACAAAAGACCTCCCTACAGGCTGGTATGCCACCACAGAAAAAGAAGATGGTGGTCAGCTGGGTGGCCAGACACTGAACAATTTAAGTTGTATTACTTTAAATTTAAATTGTATTAAATAGTATTAAGTGTATTAGTTTAAAATCTAATTTTATTTCATTGTGTAAACTTTATGTTGTATCTGTTTAAATTTGAATTGCATTAAGTTGTATATGAGCTATATTAATTTGAATTTTATTAAACTGAATTAAATTTTAACATGTCAGCAACAAAAACGGTCTGTATTTTCTGCTCTGAAGCTATTCTACATGCAAATTCTATAAAATCCTGCTGGCTTGATTTTCGCTCGAGCATTCCTGAACTCAGCGATCACTCCATTCTCAGTTGGGAAGAATTTAGCCTCACAATGCCTTCTGTCCAGCTCTGTGCATTCACTACAGATATTGGCACCATCTACAGTGGAAACACCTTAAGCCTGCAACAACTGCAAGTGCAAGAAAGACAGTACTAGAGAAACATGAGAAAGAGAAAAAAGAGTGCAGATGTTGCCCTGTCGTTAAGAATGCAAATCTTGCACTGTCCTCTGGGCCCTAAGGATGATTTTTGTCCCCATTTGATGGTAATTGTTTTTTTGAACTAACTGCAGAAAGCTGGGCAGTAAGGAGTTAATGCATTGCAAGCAGGCAACTTAGAACAGGATGTGCCTGGAAAGGGGGTTTGTACGAAGGTAAGGCAGCACCTTTCTGGAGGCAAATTTCCTGTTCTGGTCTATGGTGACTACACAACACTAAGGACAGCTCAAGTGCAGAAGTAGGGTCAAGGAGTGAGCAAGACCAACAGAGGGGAATCAAGACCACCAAAAGACTCTCAAGGCCCTCCAGCCCATTTCTAGAAAGGTCCAGAAGACTGTATTGCACATGCTCACTTATTTGCATGAACAGTGAGAAACTTAATCCCAGGATGAGGAAAATTTATCCATAAAAAGGTACCCCCACAGAGCCTGGGTGGTGCACTCCCAGGACCCCGGACACCCTGTCGGTTGGATCAGTGCTGGACCCAGGAATGGTGATAGTCTTTCCTCTTGCCCAGAAGAACAGACAGGGCTATGGGGACACAGTGGAGCTGCCCTATCTGTCATAATGCCCAAGAGGCCACGAATTCTACGTGGTCTGGATCCTGCTTTGGGACAAGAAGAAACCAGAAACTGTGCAGAAGACTGATAGAGTCTGTCAGGTTTTCTCTGCAGGAAAAAGTATCTGGAGTGTCATCACACTCCCTGAAGAATCACCAGAGGGCAGCAGCCAAGCAGAAGGAGCTCTTGGCCTCCTGGATGGAAACAGCTGCCATCGCCCTGCAGGGTCCCCTC
>NW_020889629.1:0-416 GCF_003945725.1 Corapipo altera
CTTCCCTGTGACATCACATCCACCTCTGTGACAACACAGCTCTCCTTTTACATCACAGAACCCCTGAAACATCACATTCTCCTCTGTTACGTCACATCCTCCTCTGTGACATCACATCCACCCCTGTTACTTCACATCCTCGTCTGTGACATCACATCCTCCTCTGTAACATCACATCCTCCTCTGGGACATTGCATGTCTCCTAGGAAATCCCAACCATTTCTGTGACATCACAGCTTCCCTGTGATATCACATCTATCTCTGTGACATCGCAGGTCTCCTATGACCTCACACCCTTCTCTGTGACATTGCATGTCTCCTGTCTCATCACAGTTCCCTGTGGCATCATGTCCTCCTCTGTGACATCGCAGGTCTCCTATGACATCACATCCTCCTCTGTGAAATCAGAACCCTCC
>NW_020889629.1:426-2032 GCF_003945725.1 Corapipo altera
CTCTGTGACATCGTAGGTCTCCTATGACATCACATCCTCCTCTGTGACACCACAGCTACCCTGTGACAACACATCCTCATCTGTGACATCACAACTCTCCGTTGACACCACAGTTCCCCTGTGACATCACATTCTCCTCGGTTACATCACAGCTCTCCTTTGACATCACATCCTCCTCTGTGACGTCACATCAGACTCTGTGACATCACATCCTCCTCTGCGACATCACATCCTCCTCTGTGACATTGCGGGTCTCCTATGACATCACATCCGTCTCTGTGACATCACATCCTCCTCTGTGACATCAGGTCCTCCTCTATGACATCACAGCTCCCTGTGACATCACATCCTCCTATGTGTCATCATAGTTCTCCTATAACATCACACGTCTCTTGTGACGACTCATCCTCCTCTGTGACATCACTGCTTTCCTCTGACGTTACAGCCCCCACTTTGATATCACATCCTCCTCTGTTTCATCACAGATCTCCTATGATATCAAAGCTCCCCTGTGACATCACATCCTCCTCTGTTACATCACAGATCTCCTATGATATCACAGCTCCCCTGTGACATCACATCCTCCTCTGGGACGTCACAGCTCTCCTTTGGCATCACATTTTCCTCTAAGACTTCACAGTTTCCCTGCTACATCACATCCTTTTCTGTGACATGACAGTTCCCCTGCGACATCACATCCTCCTCCAGAACACTGCACGTCTCCTATGACATCACATCCTCCTCTGTGAAATCAGAACCCTCCTATGACCTCACACCCTTCTCTGTGACATCGTAGGTCTCCTATGACATCACATCCTCCTCTGTGACACCACAGCTCCCCTGTGAAAACACATTCTCATCTGTGACATCACAACTCTCTGTTGACATCACAGCTCCCCTGAAACATCACATTCTCCTCGGTGACATCACAGCTCTCCTTTGACATCACATCCTCCTCTGTGACGTCACATCAGACTCTGTGACATCACATCCTCCTCAGGGACACCACAGTTACCCTGGGACATCACATCCTCCTCTGTGACATCACATCCGCCTCTGTGACATCACAACCTCCTCTGTGACATCACATCCTCCTCTGTGACATTGCATGTCTCCTAGGACATCACATCCTCCTCAGTGACACCAAAGCTCCCCTGTGACATCACATCCTCCTCTGTGACATCACAGCTGCCTTCTGACATCACATCCTTTTCTGTGACATTGAAACCCTCCTTTGACATCAAATCATCCTCTGTGACATCACATCCTCCTCTGTCATGTCATATCCTCCTCTGTGAAATCGCAGGTCTCCTATGACATCACATCCTCCTCAGCGATATCACAGCTCCCCTGTGACATCACATCCGTCTCTGTGACATCACAGCTCTCCTATGACATCACATCTTCCCTGGGACATCACATCCTCCTCTGTGACATCACATCCTCCTCTGTGACATGACATGTCTCCTATGACACCACAGTTTTCTCTATGACATCACAGCTGCCCTGCGACGTCACATTCGCATCTGTGAAATCACAGTGTCCTCTGTGACATCACATCCTCCTCTGTGACATCATAGCTCCATGTGACATCACATCCTCCTCT
>NW_020889630.1:0-2031 GCF_003945725.1 Corapipo altera
CCCCCCCAGCTGGCACAGTCCTCTCCCCCGCCCCAAACCCACTTTGGGCGCCCCCAAATCCCAACCCCCCCACGCCCCATGGGCCCCCCAACCTCCTCCAGGGCCCTCCAAGCCCCGCAGTCCCCAAAGGCCCCCCCAGACCCGTCCCCTCTCCTCCCCCCGTGGGGTCCGGGGAGGTTCTTTTGGGGTGCGCTGAGACTTTGGGAGTGCGGGGGCTCTATTGGGGTTCGAGGGGGGTCTGTTGGGGTGCCCTGAGCCCTTTTGGGGGGTGAGTTGTTGTTTTGGGGCACTCTGAGCCCTTTTAGGGTGCGGGGGCTCTATCGGGGTTCAGGGTGACTGTGGGGGTGCCCTGAACACCTTTGGGGTGCACTGAGCCGTTTTTGGGGTGCAGGTTGTCGTTTTGGGGCACCCTGAGCCCTTTTGGGGTGCAGAGGCTCTATTGAGGTGCAGTGGGTCCTTCTGGTGTCCCGAGTGTCTCCTTGGAGCTCACAGAGTCCTTTTTGGGTCGCTCTGAGCCCTTTTGGGGTGCGGGCTCTCTGTTGGGGTGCTTTGAGCCCTTCTGGGGAAACGGGGTGTGGTTTTGGGATGCGGGGTGTGGTTTTGGGGTACCCTGAGCCCCTCTTTGGGTGCCCCGCTCCCCCAAACTCCCCCCCCCAGCAGACCCACACGTGGAGCGTCTCCATCATCGTTTATTGCTGCAGCTCCAACAACTCTCCCCCATTTCAGGTCCCGCGTCCGGATTTCGGGGCGCTCCCCCTCAGTCCCGAGAGGTCTCGGGGATCCCCCAGAGGGCCCTGAGGGCGGCGGCCCCCCCCTCCCAGCGCTTCCTCAGCTCCTCCGAGTCCCGGCTCAGCCTCTTGCGCAGCTTTCGGGCGAACGAAGCCCCCCGGGCCCGCAGGTCCCCCCAGCTCTGCTCCAGCAGCGCCTTCGCCTCCACCCCGTACTCGGCCGCGCGGTCCCGCGCCTCGTCCCGCAGCGCCCGGAACTCCCACACCACCTGCCTGGAGGAAATCGGGGTACACGGTCAGTCCTCAAATCCCCAGAGAGTCCCCAAATCCCCAAAGAGTCCCTGTGGGGTCTGTGGGTGCCCCGCGCCTCGTCCCGCAGCGCCTGGAGCTCCCACACCACCTGCCTGCCAGGAAACTGGGGTACGAGGTCAGTTTGGGGGGTCCTAAATCTCTGAAGTGTCCCTAAGGGGGTTCTCCTCCCCACTTTGCCCCCCTCCCTCCCCTTTTTGGGGGTGCTGCTTTTCCCCTCCCCATTTTGATGGTCCCAGGGCCCCCCTCGCCCTCCTCTTTTTGGGGTCCAGGCCCACTCCCCACCACTTTGGGGTGTGCCCCCCGTTTTTGGGGTCCAGGCCCACTCCCCACCACTTTGGGGTGTCCCCCTTGATTTTTGGGGTCCAGGCCCACTCCCCACCACTTCGGGGTGTGCCCCCCGTTTTTGGGGTCACTCACTGCAGCCGCTGCCCCAGGGGGCTCTCCCGCAGCCGCTCCGTCGCGTTCTCGGCCGCTGCCCCCAGGACCCCCAGGACCCTCCAGACCCGCGAGGGGGGGCCCGAGGTGGGGGGGGCCGTGGGGGTGGGGGTGGCCAGTTCGGCCCCGCAGCCTGTGGGGAGAGGGGTCGGGGTCACTCGGGGGGGAGCCCCAAAATCCCCTTTTGTCCTTGGGGTGCCCCCCCTGCACCCCCACCCCAAATCTCCCTCCTGATTTCGAGGGGATCCCCCAAATCTCCCTGCCCCCTCCTCAGTTTGGAGGCCAATTAAGGGGGGTTTTTACACCGTGGGGGTGGCACTGGGGGGGTGACACTGAGGGACATTTGGGGGGGTGACACTCACCTGCCAGCAGCGTCGCTGCCACCAGCGCGACCCAGAGCTTCATGGTGGCACCTGGGGGGGCACAGAGGGGTCGGGGTGAGGGTCCCCAGGCTGTCCCAAACCCGTACCCTTGTCCCCTGAATAGGGCCCAAATGTCCCCAACCCGCCCTGCCCCATCCCCAAATTATCCCCCAATTGTCCCCAAATGTCCCCAA
>NW_020889631.1:0-1179 GCF_003945725.1 Corapipo altera
GGGGTCCCCCAGGGATTTTGGGGATCCCGGGGAGGTCTGGGGGGTTCCCCAGGGATTTGGGGGGTCCTGCAGGGATTTGGGGGCTCTGGGGGGTTCCCCAGGGATTTGGGGAGTCCTACAGGGATTTGGGGGGTCTGAGGGGTCCCCCAGGGATTTGGGGGATCCCGGGGGGGTCTTGGGGGTTCCCCAGGGATTTGGGGGGTCCTACAGGGATTTGGGGGGTCCCGGGTGACCCATTTTTGGGGGTCCCCCCCAGCTGGAGCGGCGGGAGCTGGAGGGGGCGCGGCGGCAGCGGGACCTGGAGCAGCGGCACCACCTCCTCATGCAGCAGGTGGGCGTGGCCAGGGCGGGGGGCGTGGCCGGGGGGCGTGACCAGAGTGGAGGGTGTGGTCATTGATGGGGAGTGGTCTTACCCAGAGGGGGTGGAGCCAAACCCCAGGGGTGGAGCCCAAAGGAGTGGGAGGGCTTTTAATGGGGTTTGGGGGAGTGGTCAAGGGGCGTGGCCTGACCAGAGGAGGTGGAGCCAAACAGGGGGGCGTGGCCTGAGCAAAAATGAGTTGATTTGGGGGTGTGGTCTTTGCCATTTTGGGGCGTGGCTCCACCAGAGGAGGTGTGGTCTGGTGTGGGGGTGGAGCCATCACCAAGGGGCGGGGCTACACCGATTGGGCGGGGCTTAGCCCAAATAACAGCATGAAGGGGCGGAGTCACTGTTGATTGACAGGTGGGTGGAGCAGTTGATTGATTGGTTGATGTGGGGGCGGGGCCAGCTGTGATTGGCAGCTCTGGGGTGATTGACAGGTGGCGGTGGGCGGGGCTAACCTGATTGACAGCTCATCAGAGGGTTGATTGACAGCCCGGAGGGTGGGGCTTGATTTGTGGGCGGGGTCAACTTGATTGACACCTCGGTGAAGGGGGCGTGGCTTGTTCCCCGGGACCAATGGGGAGGCGGCATGGCCGAGGGGGCGGGGCCAGCTGGGTGGGGTCGGGGCCGTGATGACGGACGGACAAACCCCCCCAGGACCTGTCACAGGAGACGGTGGGCGGGGCCTCGGAGGAGGCGGGGCCTGAGGCCCCGCCCATGGAGGGTTACCTGTACAAGAGAGCGAGCAACGCCTTCCGCACCTGGAGCAGGTACCCCAAAAACACCCCAAAATGTCCCAAAAACACCCCAAAAATACC
>NW_020889631.1:1189-2031 GCF_003945725.1 Corapipo altera
TACCCCAAAAACACCCCAAAATGTCCCAAAAACACCCCAAAAATACCCTCAAACACCCCAAAACACCCCAAAATATCCCAAAATATCCCAAAACCACCCCAAAATACCCCAAAAATACCCCCAAACCCACCCCAAATCCACCCTGGAACCCCAAAACACCCCAAGACATCCCAAAATCACCCCAAAACACCCCCAAACACCCCAAAACACCCAAAATTAACCCTGGAACTCCATGAATACCCCAAAAGGCCCTAAAACCACCCCAAATCCACCCTAGAACCCCCAAAACACCCCAAAATGCCCTAAATCAACCCTGGAACCCCCAAAACACACCAAAACCACTTCAAATCCACCCCAAATCCACCCTAGAACCCCCCCAAACACCCCAAACCACCTCTAAACTACCTCAAATCCACCCTGGAACCCCCAAAACCCCCCAAATCCACCCTGGAACCCTATAAATACCCCAAAACACCCCAAATCCATCCCGAAAACCCCAAATCCACCCTGGAACCCCAAAACACGCCAAAACCACCTCAAGTCCACCCCAAATCCACCCTAGAACCCCCAAAACACCCCAAATCCACCCTGGAACCCCATAAACACCCCAAAACTCCCCAAAACAGCCCAAAACCACTTCAAATCCACACCAAATCCACCCTAGAACCCCCAAAACTCCCCAAAAGGCCCCAAATCCACCCTGGAACCCCCAAAACACCCCAAACCCACCCCAAATCCACCCTGGAAACCCCAAAACCACCCAAATCCACCCTGGAACCCCAAACCACTCCATAAACCCCCAAAACACCCCAAATCCACCCTGGAACCCCAAAACACGCCAA
>NW_020889632.1:0-295 GCF_003945725.1 Corapipo altera
TTCCCATCCCAGGAACACCATTCCCATTGTTGGGACCACCATTCCCACCCCAGGAACACGGTTCCCATTCCCGGGAATGCCGATCCCGGGATCTCTCACCGTCGAGGTCGTCGGTCTCGTCGGCCCAGCTGACGGGTTTGGGGATGAAGGTGGGGCCGCCGCCCCCCCCCGTCCTCGGCCAGGAAATCCGTCAGGGTCAACGTCTTCCCCTTCTTGGGCTTCTTCTTCGCCGCCGCTGCAACGGGAACGGGAAAGGGTGAGACCGGGAATGGGGGACACCGGGAATGGGGGACAC
>NW_020889632.1:305-2031 GCF_003945725.1 Corapipo altera
GGGAATGGGGGACACTGGGAATGGGAATGGGGATGGGTGACACTGGGAATGGGAAAGGGTTATACTTGGAATGGGTGATACTGGGGATGGGTGACACTGGGAATGGGTGATACTGGGATGGGGATGGGGATGGGAAAGGATTATACTGGGAATGGGGATGGGAAAAGGGTGACACTGGGAGTGGGTGACATTGGGAATGGGAATGGGTTACATGGGGAATGGGAATGGGAATTGGAGAGGGAATGGGAGAGAGGTTAGACTGGGAATGGGAGAGGGACAGGAGGGGACAGGAGGGGACACGGGACACCGGGATGGGACAGGAGGGGCTGGGAGGGGACGGGAGTCACCGGGATGGGGCACAAGGTGACAGGAGGGGACACTGGGATGGGACAGGAGATGGGATGTGGGACACTGGGATGGGATATGGGATATGGGACACAGGGATGGGATATGAGACACTGGGATGGGATATGGGACACTGGGATGGGATATGGGATATGGGACACTGGGATGGGATATGGGATATGGGACACTGGGATGGGATATGGGATATGGGACACTGGGATGGGACACTGGGATGGGACACTGGGATGGGATATGGGATGTGTGACACTGGGATGGGACAGGAAACAGGATATGGGACACTGGGATGGGATGTGAGACACTGGGATGGGATATGGGATGGGATATGGGATGGGATATGGGATGGGATATGGGATGGGATATGGGGACACTGGGATGGGATATGAGACACTGGGATGGGATATGGGATGGGATGTGGGACACTGGGATATGGGATGTGGGACACTGGGATGGGACACTGGGAAGGAACAGGAGCCACCAGGAGGGGACACGAGGCTGCCCCATCCCACTTTATCCCCAATTCCCACCTGGAAAAGCCCCCATCCCCCCCCTCCATCCCCCCCCAGAACCCCGGGATCCCTCGGGAGGTGGATCCCAATCCACAATTTCCGGATCCCAATCCACAATTCCCGAGGTTTCCGGGAAGGAGCCGCTGCCCCCTCCAGGCTCCGCCCCCTCCCCGGGATCCAGGACCATTCCCGGCATTTTCCAGGGAAAATCCTTCCGGGTGGAGCCGGGAACACCCCCAGGGAGGAATTCCCAGGAAACCCCCCCCCCAGCAGGAATTTTGGGGGGTTAATTCCACCCCCAAGGGGTGGGAAAACCGGGGGGGATGTGCCAGGAAAAAAGGCCTGGAAAAACATTCCCTTGGTTTGCTTTTTTCAGGAATAAGGAATTTTGGGATGGCTCGGATTGAATAAATCCCGGGGGATGGGGGGGTTTCCCTGGGAATTGAGGTGGGAAAAAACCCCGGGATGGCTCCAAACCCCCCCCAAATCCTTCCCTTTTCCTTCTCCCGCCGGGATTTTTGGGAATCCCGGGGCAATTTTTGGGGTGATTTGGGTGAGTTTGGGGTCATTTTTTGGGGTGATTAAAGTCAGTTTCTGGTCATTTTTTGGGGTGATTTGGGTGAGTTTCTGGTCATTTTTTGGGAAGACACCCCCCCCCCCCCAAATTTCCCAACCCCAAGGACCCTCAAGGGCACCTCGGGGGGGGGGGGGAAGGAGAAATTTGGGAGAGGGGGGGAAATTTAAGGGAGGAGAAAATTTAGAGGGAGGAGGGAATTAGGGGAGGGGGGAATTAAGGGAATTAATTAAGGGGATTAATTAAGGGAATTAATTAAGGGAATTAACGCCCCCCCCCC
>NW_020889633.1:0-2030 GCF_003945725.1 Corapipo altera
TCTGTGACATCGCAGGTCTCCTATGACATTACATCCTCCTCTGTGAAATCAGCGCTCCCCTGTGACATCACATCCTCCTCTGTGACATCACAGTTGTCTTATGACATCACAGCTCGTCTGTGATATCACATTCTCCTTTGTGAAATCGCATGTCTTCTATGACTTCACATCCTTCTATGTGACATCACAGTTCTCCTATGACATCACCTATTCCCTGTGACATCACATCCTCCTCTGTGACATCACATTTTCCTCCTCTGTGACATCACAGTTCCCTGTAACATCCCAGGTCTCTGGTGACAACTCATCCTCCTCTGTGACATCACTGCTCTCCTCTGACGTTACAGCTCCCCTGTGACATCACATCCTCCACTGTGACGTCACAACTCTCCTTTGACATCACTATTTCTGCTAAGACTTCACAACTTCTCTTTTACATCACATCTTTCGCTATGACATCACGCCTCCCCTGTGACATCACATCCTCCTCTGTGACATCACAGCTCCCTGTAACATCACATACTCCTCTGTGACATCACAGCTCCCCTGTGACATCCGATCCTCCTCTGTGACATCACAGCTCTCCTATAACATGAGAAGTCTCCTTTGACATCTCATCCTCCTCTGTGACATCACAACTCCCTGTAACATCACATACTCCTCTGTGACATCACAGCTCCCCTGTGACATCAGATCCTCCTCTGTGACATCACAGCTCTCCTTTGAAAGCGCTGCTCCTCTGTGACATCACATCCTCATCTGTGACATCGCATATCTCCTATGACATCACAAACTTTTCTGTGACATCGCAGCTTCACTGTGACATCACATACTTCTCTGTGAAATCACAGATCCCCTCTGACATCACATCTTTCTCTATGAAATCGCATGTCTTCTCTGACATTACATCCTCCTCTGTGACATCACAGTTCTCCTTTGACATCACAACTCCCCTGTGACATCACATCTTCCTCTGGGATATCACATCCTCCTCTGTGACATCACATCCTCCTTTATAACATCGCACATCTCCTATGACATCACAAGCTTTTCTCACAACTTCCCTGTGACTTTACATCCTTCTATGTGACATGATAGCTCCCTGTGCCATCACATCCTTCTCTGTAACATCACATCCTCCTTTGTGACATTCATGTCTCCTGTGACATCACATCCTTTTCTTTGACATAACAGTTCGCCTGTGACATCACATCCTTCTCTGTGACATCACTGTTCCCTCTGACATCACATCCTCCTCTGTGACATCACATCCTCCTCTGTGACATCACAGCTCCCTGTGACATCAGATCCTCCTCTGTGACATTACAACCTCCTCTGTGTCATTGCATGTCTCCTGTGACATCACATCCTCCTCTGTGACATCGCAGCTCCCCTCTGACATCACTTCCTTCTCTGTGACATTGTATGTCTCCTATGACATCTCATCGTCCTCTGTGACACCATAGCTCCCTGTGACATCACATCCTCCTCTGTGACATCACATCCTCCTCTGTGACATGAGAAGTCGCCTATGACCTCACATCCTTTACTGTGACATCACAGTTTTCCTGTGACATCACATCTTTCTCTGTGACATCGTAGGTCTCCTATGACATAACCTCCTCCTCTGTAACGTCACAGCTCTCCTTTGACCTCCCATTTTCCTCTAAGACTTCACAGTTTCCCTGTTACATCACATCCTCCTCTATGACATCACACTTCCCCTGTGACATCACATCCTCCTCTGTGACGTTGCATGTCTCCTATGACATCGCATCCTCCTCTATGACATCACAGTTCTCCTGTGACTTAACATCCTCCTCTGTGAAATCGCAGGTATCCGATGACATCACATTCTCCTCTGTGACATCACAGCTCTCCTGAAACATCACAGCTCAGCTGTGACATCACATCCTCCTCTGTGACATCACATCCTTCTACGACATCACATCCTCCTCTGTGACATCACAGCTCTCCTTAGACATGACATCCTCCTCCATGACATCATTACTCTCTTGTGGCATCACATC
>NW_020889634.1:0-2030 GCF_003945725.1 Corapipo altera
AAGGGACACCTTTCAGGAAGGGTTGTGGCCTTGGCTGTGCTGAGTGTTGAGCCGGGCAATGCAGCTTGGGATTGCAGTGGCACTGTCAGGGCTCTGCAGAGCTCCTGGCAGTTCCTGCATTTGTCCCCAGCAATGCCAGAGAACTGCAGGGGTTGCAGTCAATCACTTGTGCTCTTTGGGACCCCGACTGGCTCTGCTGAATGTCAGCAGGCCTGGAGTTCCCAGACTGTTCCTGCATCCAGGGTCGGGCCTGCAGTGACGTTTCTGCAGCATTCAATTGGGGCAGTGGCAGGATGGCCATGGATCCATTCCTGCACAAACACAATAGTGCTCCATCCCAGGCAGGGATAGAATGGGTCCACAAATGTTGGAAGGAGAAGAAGCAGGGAGTTTTGGCACTGTGGAACCCCCTGGAACCAAAGGAACCCTGGGACATGGCGGAACCTCATGGAATAAAGGGGACATTGTGACCCTGCAGCACCTCATGAAACCAAAGGGAGTCTGGGATGTGGCAGGGCCTGATGGACACAAAGGAACCTCCTGGGAACAAAGGGACCCTGGACACTGCCAAAAGTCAGGGAGACAAGGGAACCCCAGGACACTGTGGAATCTCCTGGAATCCAGGGGCCATTGGAATACACAGGGTCCTCCTGGAACCAAAGGGAACATGGGACACTGTGGAACCTCATGGAATCAAAAGGACCCCGGGACTTTGTGGAACATCAGGGAATCAAGGGACCAGTGTGACACCCAGAACCTTTTGGAACCAAAGGGAACCAACGGGACATTGTGGAACCTCATGGAATCAAGGGTCCATTGTGACACTGGGGAAAATGATGGAATCAGTGGGCCATTGTCACACTGCAGGGCCTGATGGAGCCCAAGAACGCTGGGAAACAGTGTAACCTCATGGAATCAAGGAGCCATTGTCCCACTGCGGAGCCTCAAGGAATAAGGGATCCAATGTTTGCCTCAGATTTTGTCAACAAATTAAAGTTAAGGAATTACAGAAGTGTGATTGAACCATTTTTGTCCCACAGGTTGTAATGATTGGCAAAATGGGAATATTTATTTAAAATGAATCATTGAGGTGATTTGAAGTTGGCTCCCTGCCAAGTCTCCAAACCTTACCGCAAGAGCTCCCATCACCCAAACCAAGGGAAAAGAAAAAAAAGAGAACCAAAACGACAGAGAGGCAATATATATAAAGCAATATATATAAATATATTTACACTTATATTACATTTATATACAATTGAAATTTATGTACAATTTCAAAAGGAAAAGGGAAAGGGAAGGAAAAAAAAAAGAAAAGAAAAAACAAAATAAATATACACAGGATCAGAAACTCAGGATCTAGCAAGCTAAAGAATTAGCAGAACAATATCTTTCTACTCTCCTTGGGACGACAGAAAATCTCACTGGAACGACCGCCTACAACCCCCGTCTCCCAAGGTCGGCAAGACCTTACCAGGCCTCACTTCCCAACACGGCAGAACTGACAGCAGGGAACCTGCACTTCCAAAGCCGCCGGAAGGAAAGAGAGCAAAGGCCTCTCCTCCTTTCTTCTTATACCCCTGGCTTATGTAAAAATCATAGGGAATACTGGGTAGTCTGGTCCCTTCCTTGGTTACAAACTGGTCACCAAGGAAGGCCCAGACTAAAACTACCACAATCATTTATTAGTACAAATGATCAGACAAAAGATCTTAATTGGAATTATTTACTACACAGTACAAAGGTTAAAACTACTAGTAGTACAGTATAAGATAGGATAGTGAATTATATTGAAGCAATTATTGAAACAATTATATTAAAGCGAGACAAAAGAAATAATTATTATACAGAGATCTGATTGAACTCACCAGACCAACGGTCGTGGGGAGATTTCTTTTGCTCAGCCTTGAGGAGTGTCCTTGGAAAGCGTCCCCACCCAAGGCAGGAATCTCCACACATCTACCCTGATATGGTTTGAAGCTGGCTCCCTGCCAAGTCTCCAAACCTTACCACCAGAAGGCCCCCCCCCCCCC
>NW_020889635.1:0-2028 GCF_003945725.1 Corapipo altera
CCTGGGGAGCTCAAAGCAAGGTCCCTGCAGTGGATTCAGGCATTGCTGAGAGTATCCCAGGGGTACCTGTCCCTGCTAGACATGGAGCTCTCTCATGGGCTGTAATTGGGTGATAAAAGTGGTGCTCCAAGTGCCAAAGAAGGGTGGGATTGGGATTAAGAAATGAGCAGTGATGGTGCAATTGGCTGTTTTCTCTGGAATGTGACTGTAAGAGCTGCAGGAGTGCAAGATGTGTGTTCCAGTCCCCAGCATTTGGTTTGCACATGTCCTGCTCAGACACAGCTCCAACTTCCTCAGTCCTTAACACAAGAGAGGGAGAATTAAGGACTGGCACTGTTAAGGTGATTGGTGTGAGAGGGGTTAAACTGGGAAAACATTGGGTAATTCCTCAGTTTCTTTGTCAAACTCACCCAAACCTGTGCTAGGAAGAGACTGAGTGGAAAAGTTGAGGCAGCAATGAAATGGAAAACTGGGGCTATTGACACTGTAATTGCTGAAACTAAATGCGTCCAAGCAGCAGCTCTTGTTGTGCAGGGAATAACTCCTGTCAGCAGCAAGGTCCCGACTGAAGTGGCAGCTGCAGTTGTTCCTGTGGTGTGGGCCAGTGGAATTGCAGGAGAGTGGAAGAGGCAGAAGCTGTAGGTATTACCCCTGATGTGGGATCTCTCCTGGTAAGGCCAAGCCAGTATCCTTTAAAATCAGAATGCCAGACTGGATTGGTTGCAGTAAGAGCTGAATTTGTTCCTCGTGGTTTGCTTGTAGAAGGTGAATGCAAGAACCCTCCAAGAAAACCAATGGCCCAGGGGATTGATGAGTGCAGGACCTGAGAGAACCACCTTGAATGACAACCTCGAGTAGTTTCCAGTACTGGATTGAAAAGATGGCCTTTGCTGCATCTCCTGGAGCAAGGAAAGCCAAGAAAGCTTTGCTTTGGAAGGAGAAAATGGGGAAGCAGGAAGGAAGAAGAGAAGCCACGTGACTCCTCCCTGAGCCCCAGACAGCCCAGGAACTGCCTCCCTGGGAATGGTAGGACGGGCTGGACTCTGGAATGCTCCCTCTGGATGTGTGGTAAGACTGTGATGCCAACTTTGCAAACAGCCTGTAAGAATTTGCTGCCTTGGCTGGATGGTGCAAGGGCAGCCTTTAAGCAGCTGAAGCATTCCCTGAGGAGAGCTCTGGGTCTGCCAGATGTCTCAGAGCTGTTGGAAGCATCTTTGGTGGGGAGGGCAAAGAAAGGACAAGGTGTGCAGTGACCCCCTTGACAAGGGACTTGCAGTTCATGGCATCCCTGATGGTGACCTTTGTGGGCTGTTCCCCCTGTAGGGAACAGGTGTGATAGTCCCAGCTACAGGGATGGGAAAAGTGGTTAAAAGGGAGGCCCAAAAACTGGAAATCCTCCTGGAGGCTCTTGGCAAACAGTTTCCTGAGTTCCCCCTGAAAGAAGGACAGATAGCTTTTGAGTGCTGGTAGATCCTTTTAATAGGTAGCCTTGAGTGTGCCCTTGTTGCCCCAGTAGGCCTTGTCCAACTCCCCATACTCCAGGAGATATACATACTACAGTTTAAAATGCTCTTCCTAATCCTTTGTTGGCTTGAGGCTCTCCCCTGCAGGAACTCCAGGAACTCCTGGTGCCGCCTGGGCCGATGGATTGGACGCCCCAGCCCCTCCGTTCCTGCCCAGCCCCTGGGGCCGTGTCGAGTGGTGGCACTGCCAGCCCCTGCAGGTGAGGGGGAAAGGGCCTTTGCAGGTCTTGGGGATCACATTTATAGCAGGTAAAGGGGCAGAAAAAGGCCCTGGAGTCTGTTATTCTTGAGTTAAGAAAGCTCCTTTGGATTGGTGAGCAGAACAAAGTGGATCCTTCAGAGTTCCCATGTGTGTTTGTGTCTCAGCCTGTGTTATGATTCAGGGCTGTCAGTTGTTGTCACTGAGGAGTCAAACTCTGCTTTAAATAATGAGACACTGGCCTGATGGCCCAGTGTCAAGGAAAAAGGGGGAATGATGTCTGAGTGTTGAGATGTAACAAGAGCT
>NW_020889636.1:0-2026 GCF_003945725.1 Corapipo altera
CCCATCCCAACCATCCCAATCCAATCCAATCCAACCCAACCCAACCCTCCCAACTCAACCCAAACCAAACAAACCCAACACAAGCATCCCAACCCAACCCTCCTAACCCAAACCATCCCAACCCATCCCAACCCTCCCAACCCAACTCATCCCAACCCAACGCTCCCAACCCAACCCCCCAACTCAACCAAACTCATCCCAACCCAACCCTCCCAATCCAAATTAACCCAACCCAACCCTCCCAACCCAACCCAACCCATCCCAACTCAACCCAACCCATCCCTCTCAACCCATCCTACAATTCCATGATTCGGGGGACACTGCTGAGCATCCCACGTTCCCGGGAATGCCAAAACTCCACCTGACACCCACCCCCTTGTCTCTCCCCCTCCCAGATCTGCATCCTGGAGTGCGAGGGCGAGGCCGTGCCGCGAGCCACCTGGGAGCTGTGCGCCGCCGCCAGCCGGGCGTCCCCGCGCACCCACGACCTCGCCGCCGAGCCGTGGCCCGGCGTGGCACCGGAGAACCTCCTGTGGCGCCGCGACGCCGACGGAGCCGCACCGGGAGCCTTCCCGCAGCCTCCCGAGGACATTTCCCGCCGGCTCGGGATGGGCTGGCGAGCGGCGCCGGCGGCCAAGGGGGTGCAGAAGCGGTACGGGGGCTTCATCGGGGTCCGCAAGTCGGCGAGGAAGTGGAACAACCAGAAGAGGTTTAGCGAGTTCCTGAAGCAGTACCTGGGAATGTCGCCGCGCTCCAGTGAGTACGACTTGGGCGGCGGCATCGGAGAGCACAACGAGATCTAACGGAGACCCCGCGGCGTCCGCCAGGGCCACACAAAAGTCAACCCTCCACCCCCTCCCCTTCTCTCTCCGCCACATTCCATAGGGGCAACTTAACAATAAAAAAAAAAAAAAGAAAAAAGGGGGCCAAAATAATAGTAGTAATAATAATAATAATAAAAACAACAACAACAAACCGAAAAAAAATTGGGAATTTGAGTGGAAACGAAAAATTGGAGACCGGGGAGGGACGGTGAGGGCGATCATCGACATCGCAGGGGAAGGTCCTTTGGGGTCCAGGGAGGAGGTTTGGCCTCGAGGCCATTTGTATTTGAAGGATGGTTTAGTTCTTGTCTCAAAAAAAAAAAAAAACAGGAGGAAAATTAAAATAAATCAGGAGAATGTAAAAAAAAAAAGAATAAATTTTAAAAAATTAAAATTCTTATCAGAAATTTCAAAACGGAAAAGTTTTAAGTGAACGGAAATTAAAATTAGGATTTTAAAATGAAGTCAAAATAAAGAATGAGGTAAGTGGAGAGTAAGACGTAAAGAGGTAAAAAATGAAATTTAAGTGCGTAAAAATGGAAGAAATTAAAAATATTTAGAAGAAATAGAAAGAGGTCAAAAATATTTAAGAGAAGTGAAAAATTTTTAAACTCTTCAAAAAAGAATTAAAAAAATTAAAGCATTTAAAATAAATGAAAAGGAAATGAATTAAAATAAAATGAAATAATAAGATAAAATAAATGAATTTAAAAATAAATTAAATGACTTTAAAATGAAATGACTTTAAAATTAAATGACATTAAAATTAAATTAAAAATAGATAAAGTAAATAAAATAAAAATAAAATATTAAAATAAAATAAAAAATAAAATAAAATAAAAATAAATTAAATTAAATAGAACCATTTCCCTTTAGAAATTAAACAATTCCTCCCCCAAACGCTCCAGTTCCACATTCCCACACTGAGCAGCAGGTTAATCCCACGCTGCCATTCCCAGGGACCACCGTGTCCCTTCCTCCGCCGGCTCCGGGCCGGGATGTTCGGAGCCCTCCCGCTCTCCCCCCGCAGCTGCCGAGACCACCCCCTCCCCAGCACCCCCCCTCCCCCAAATTCACAAATTTGGGGAGATTTAAAAAATTTTTCCCCCCTTTTTTTTTTTTGGTTGTTCTTTTCCCTTTTTCCCCCCGTCCTTGGGCGCCATCCCCCTTAAATTTCGGGATGCACCCCCAACCCCTCCCCC
>NW_020889637.1:0-2026 GCF_003945725.1 Corapipo altera
GATTTTGGGGGGTCTTGGGGGGTCTGGAGGGTCCCAGGGGGGATTTGGGGGGTCCAAGGGTTGGTTTTTGGGGGTCCTGAGGTGGTTTTTGGGGTCTCTGGGTTGGATTTTTGGGGGTCCCGAGTTGGATTTTGGGGGTCTCAGGGATGTTTCTGGGGTTCCCAGAATGGCTCTGGGGGGGTTTTTTGGAGGTCCTGACTCTGTTTTCGGGGGTCCCGGGGGGGTTTTTGGGGGTCCCGAGTCCATTTTTGGGGGTCCCGGGTGTGTCTGGGGCCGTTCTGGGGGGTCTCTCACCATTTTGAAGGCCCCCCTCCAGCCCTCCCGGAAGTCCGGCCGCTCCTTCTTGTCGGCCTCGGCCTGGAGGTACCTGCAGATGTGCTGGGGGCGGGGCGGGGGGCGTGGTCAGGGAGGCCACACCCACACCTGAAACCACGCCCACACCAGCAGGACACGCCCCCGGGGTGATAAAGCCACGCCCCCTCAGGGCTTGTCTTAATTAAGTCCCACTAAGGGTTAATGAAAGGAAAAGCAGGCCACGCCCCCTGGGGTCAGGCCACGCCCACAATGGCAAAGATCCCACCCACTTGGTTGAGACCCCGCCCACTGGGTTTAGGTCCCACCCACAGGGACAGAGACTCCACCCACCTGCTTCAGACCCCTCCCATTGGGCTTAGACCCCGCCCACAGGGGCAGAGGCCCCACCCACCTACTTCAGGCCCTGCCCACCCACTTTAAACCCCGTCCACTGGGCTTTGGCCCCACCCACCCACTTTAGACCCCACCCACTGGCTTTAGGCCCCATCCACTCACTTCAGACCCCGCCCATTGGGTTTAAGCCCCACCCACATGGTCAGAGACCCCACCCCCCCATTTTAGACCCCACCTATTGGATTTAGGCCCCACCCACCAGCTTCAGACCCCGCCCATTGGGTTTAGGCCCCACCCACCAGCTTTAGACCCCGCCCATTGGGTTTAGACCCCACCCATTGGGTTTAGGCCCCACCCACCAGCTTCAGACCCCGCCCACTGGGTTTAGGCCCCACCCACCTGGTCAGAGGCCCCACCCACCCGCGTCAGACCCCGCCCACCTTGGGGCAGCGGCGGTTGAGGGTGCGCTGGGAGTCGAAGTAGGTGATTCTGCGCCGGGAAACGTCCACGGCCACGAGGGACCAGTGAACCTCCAGGTGGATCGGGATCAGCAGCAGCTCCTTCCCGAAAATGTCCACCTGGGGGGCGGGGACACCGCTGGGACACGCCCACCCCCGCCGGGACACGCCCACCCCCACGCCCTCTTTAGTCCCCGCCCCTCATGTTACTGGTCCAGCCATTGGTCCAACTACGAAACTCCTCCCACCTCATCAACATAGTTATGACCCCGCCCCAACAGACTCCACCCCTTTATAGGCCACACCCATCCCATGACCACACCCACACCCTTGTTTCTAGTCCTTCCCACCTCATTAACATAGTTATGGCCCCACCCACCAATCAGACTCCACCCCTTTATGGGCCACACCCATCCCATGACCACACCCTCACTTTTAGCTCCTCCCACCTCATTAACCCATCCCTGCCCCACCCACTTCAAGTCCCACCCACCCCTGACCACACCCCTTTTAGACCTCACATATAGTCCCTCCCTCCTCATTAGCATGTCCTGGCCCCGCCCCCTCATTAGCCTGGCCCTGCCCCTCACGTTCTTGATCCATCTCTGCACCCCTTTGTAGCCCCAGCTCATTAGCATGGGCTGGTCCTGCCCCCTCATTAGCATGGGCTGGTCCTGCCCCCTCATTAGCATGCCCTGGCCCCGCCCCTCACGTTCTTGGTCCATCTCTGCACCCCCTCGTAGCCGCGGGTCCTCAGTTTGTCGTAGAAGAAGCTGTTGAAGAAGTGAACCTGGGGGGGGCAGAGGCACCAGTGGCACCAGTTCCGTCCCAGTTCCCTCCCGGTGCCCTCCCAGTGCCCCCAGTTCCCTCCCAGTGCCCCCAGTTCCCTCCCAGTGCCCCCAGTTCCCTCCCAGTGCCCC
>NW_020889638.1:0-943 GCF_003945725.1 Corapipo altera
GGGGGGGGGGACACGGCGCCGAGGTGGCCCCGCCCCTGATTGTCACCGTGTCACCGCTGCCCCGCCCTGGGCCGTGTCCCCAAAGTGCCCCCAAAGTCCCCTCGTGTCTCGGGCCTGGGGCGTGGCCCTGGGGTGGCACCTCTGGGTGTGTCCCCACGGCCTGTCCCCGTCACCGCTCCGGGTGTCCTGTGGCACCGGGTGCCCGGGTCACAGCCCCGTGCCACCTGTGTCACACCCGGTGCCACCTCTGTGTCACAGCCGGTGCCATCTCTGTGTCCCTGTGTCACACCCGGTGCCACCTCTGTCCTGTGTCCTTTGTCACATCCTGGTGCCACCTCTGTGTCACACCCAGTGCCATCTCTGGGTCGCAGCCCGGTGCCATCTCTGTCCCGTGCCATGTCCTGGTGCCATCTTTGTCCCGTGTCACGTCCCGGTGCCATCTTTGTCTTGGTGCCATCCTGTGTCCCCGTGTCACATCCCTGTGTCACATCCCGGTGCCATTTCCATGTCACATCCCGGTGCCATCTTTGTCTTGGTGCCATCCCCGTGTCACACCCTGGTGCCATCTCTGTCCTGTGTCCCTGTGTCACATCCTGGTGCCATTTCCATGTCACATCCCAGTGCCATCTTTGTCTTGGTGCCATCCCTGTGTCACATCCCGGTGCCATCTCTGTCCCGTGTCCCTGTGTCACATCCCAGTGCCATCTTTGTCTCAGTGCCACATCCCCGTGTCACATCCCGGTGCCATCTCCGTGCCATTTCCATGTCACATCCTGGTGCCATCTTTGTCTTGGTGCCATCCCCGTGTCACACCCTGGTGCCATCTCTGTCCTGTGTCCCTGTGTCACATCCTGGTGCCATCTCCATGTCACATCCCAGTGCCATCTCTGTCCTGTGTCCCCGTGTCATTCCCGGTGCCATCTCCGTGCCATTTCCATGTCAC
>NW_020889638.1:1043-1758 GCF_003945725.1 Corapipo altera
GTCCCCGTGTCATTCCCGGTGCCATCTCCGTGCCATTTCCATGTCACATCCCGGTGCCATCTCCGTCCCACGTCCCCGTGCCATTCCCGGTGCCGTGGGTGCCGTCCTGCCGTGTCCCCTGTGCCGTGTCCCCTGTGCCGTGTCCCCTCGCTGTCCCTCGGTGTCCCGTCTCCGTGTCCCCACGTGCCAGCTCCGTGTCCTGTCCCCTCGTCACAGCGGTGCCACGTCCCGGTGCCACCTCCTCGTCCCTCAGTGTCCCCTCACGTCCCCGAGCCCCTCCCCGGTGTCACATCCGTGTCACGTCCCCCTGTCCGTGTGTCCCGTCCTCGGGTCACAGCCGGTGCCACCTCCCGGTCTGTCCCCAGCCCTGGCCCCACTCGGGGGGCCCGGGGACATCGAGGCCACGCCCGGGGGACACGCAGGGGACACGCAGGGGACAGGGGTGTCCCCTGGCACTGGGGACGCGGGGACAGCGGGGGGGGACACGCTGGGACGTTCCGGGACACACTGGGATGTCCCGGGACATGCCAGGACACACTGGGACATACTGGGATATCCCGGGACACACTGGGACATACTGGGATGTCCCGGGACATGCCAGGACACACTGGGACATAACGGGATATCCCGGGACACACTGGGACACACTGGGACGTCCCGGGACATGCCAGGACACACTGGGACATATTGGGATATCCCGGGACACACTGGGACA
>NW_020889638.1:1768-2025 GCF_003945725.1 Corapipo altera
GGACATAATGGGATATCCCGGGACATTCCAGGACACACTGGGACATAATGGGATGTCCCGGGACACACTGGGACATACTGGGACACACTGGGATGCCCCAGGACACACTGGGACACACTGGGATGTCCCGGGACATGCCAGGACACACTGGGACATAATGGGATGTCCCGGGACACACTGGGACATACTGGGACACACTGGGATGTCCCAGGACACACTGGGACACACTGGGATGTGCTGGGACATGCTGGGATGTC
>NW_020889639.1:0-845 GCF_003945725.1 Corapipo altera
GCACAGGTGGGGATGTGGGATGTGGGGGCATGAGGGGGACAGGGAGGGACAGGAGGGGACAAGGGGGGACAGGGGACATGAGGCTGCACCAACTACCCCCACAACGGGCACAGGGGGGCACAGGGGACATGGGGGGGATGGGGGCATTGAGGAGGGTTGGGATCTGTGGGGACACGAAGGGTCAGGGGACCCAGGAGACGGGAAGGACACGGGGACATGAAGGACACGGAGAAGAGGATGGGATGAGGGGTCACAAGGACCTGGAGGGTCACAGAGGGACGAGGTGACCCCAAAAGGGACACGGGGATGTGATGGATACGGAGAACAGGATGGGATGAGGGGTCACGAGGACCTGGAGGGTCACGGAGGGACGAGGTGACCCCAGAACACCCCGGAGTCTCCCAGGGCCGCGTGTCCCCCCCGGGGCCGCCCCCAGTGTCCCTCTGGGGCCGCCCCCAGTGTCCCTCTGTGGCCACCCCGAGTGTCCCTCTGTGGCCACCCCGACGGCCACGCCCGTGTCCCCCCCCCCAGGTTCTGCGAGGTGGCCGCGGCCAACGGGATGGACATTTTCCGGGTGTTTGACGCCCTCAACTACGTCCCCAACCTGCTGCTGGGGGTGGAGGCGGCGGGGAACGCGGGGGCCGTGGTGGAGGCCGCCCTGTCCTACACCGGGGACGTGGCCGACCCCACCCGCACCAAGTACAGCCTCCAGTACTACCTGGGGCTGGCCCGGGAGCTCGTGGCCGCCGGGACACACGTGCTCTGCATCAAGGTACGGGGGGGTTTGGGGGGTGGGAGTGGGCTCTGGGGGGATTGGAGCTGTTGGAAGGGGGATTTGGGGGGGT
>NW_020889639.1:945-2025 GCF_003945725.1 Corapipo altera
GGGGGGTTGGAGCCATTGGAAGGGGGATTTGGGGGGTTGGAGCCATTGGAAGGGGGATTTGGGGGCGTTGGAGCCGTTGGAAGGGGGATTTGTGGGGCTGGCCCGGGAGCTCGTGGCTGTGGGGTCACTCATGCTCTGTGTCAGGGTCTGGGTCCTCATGACCACGGGGATCCCCCTGTGACCCCTCTGACCCCACTGTGACCCCCCCCCGCCCCCCATGTGTCCCCCCCCAGGACATGGCCGGGCTGCTGACCCCATGGTCACTGGTGGGGCTGAGGGTGTGACACTGAGGGTCCCTGTGACTCCTGTGACCTCTCTGGCTCCCCTGTCACCCCTGTGACCCCCCCGTGACCCCCCGTGTGTCCCCCCCCAGGACACAGCGGGGCTACTGACCCCGGGAGGGGGCGGGATGAACTGAGGTGGGGTGTGACACTGAGGGTCTCTGTGACCCCTCTGACCCCCATGACCCCTGTGACCCCCCCGTGACCCCCCATGTGTCCCCCCCAGGACATGGCGGGGCTGCTGACCCCCGAGGCCGCGCGGCTGCTGGTGGGGGCCCTGCGGGAGCAGCACCCCGAGGTGCCCCTGCACGTGCACACCCACGACACGGCGGGCGCCGGCGTCGCCTCCATGCTGGCGGCCGCCCAGGCCGGCGCCGACGCGGTGGACGTGGCCGTGGACGCCATGTCCGGCATGACCTCCCAGCCCAGCATGGGAGCCCTGGTGGCCTGCACCCGAGGGACCCCCCTGGACACCGGTACGGACACGGGGGGGACGGGGGGACACGGGGGTGGGGGGGGACACCAAGGGTTGGAGGGGGCAACTTGGTCATAGACGTGGCAATGGGGGGTTGGAGGGGCCACCAAGGGTTGGAGGGGACACCAAAGGTTGGAGGGGCCACCGAGGGGTTGGAGGGGACACTGAGGGGTTGGAGGGGGCACCAAAGGTGGAGGGGACACTGAGGGGTTGGAGGGGACACCAGAAGCCTTGTGATGCCACCGTGGTCATGGTGATAAACCCATGGTCTTGGGGGTGCCACCATGGCCCTCATAGTGCCACCATGGCCATGAAGGTGTCACT
>NW_020889640.1:0-2024 GCF_003945725.1 Corapipo altera
TCTCTACCTCATCCATACACTACCTAATAAACTGTGTCTCAATCCACAAGTTTTGGCACTGTTACTCTTCCAGTTCTCTCCCACCTCCACAGGAGGGCAGTGAGCAGGTGTCTGTGTGGTGCTGGGTTGGGAGCTGGGGCTCGGCCATCTCCAGGAAAGCAGGTGTGATCAGACATCACCCCCATTCCTCTGCAGGCTGCTCTGCTCTCTTAGGAATTCCCATTCCTTGGTCTTTGTGTAATGGGTGGGGTGGTGAAGTGTCCCTTGATCACACCATCACACCATGGCTAATGTGGGAGCAGCACTGACTGTACCGGGAACTCCAGTTGCTTGGCTAAAGGCTGGGGTGAAGGACAAGAGTGGCAATGATCAGTTGTCCCCTGACTGCCTTGGAGCATTTGCTCCCCTGAACCCTAGCCCGAGGGGAGTGCTACCATTGCCTCAGTAATTATTACAATCCAGCTTTCCTTAGGACTGGAAGGTTCAGCCTTCACTGTCCATTGCTCCGTTTCCAAGGTGCTTCCCAACATCAGCCACTGTCCCAGAGCTTAGCTGAGTAAGACAACCCATGTCAGTGACAGGCAGAAGAGAAGGTTGTGAGAAGAGACCTCGGAGCACCTTCCAGTACCTGGAGGGGCCTGCAGGGAAGCCAGAGAGGGACTCTTTGTCAGGAACTGTAGTGACAGGCCAAGGAGTAATGAGTACAAAGTGGAAGAGGGGACATGTGGCTTAGACACTAGGAAGAAATTCTTTACTGTGAGGGTGGTGAGACACTGGCACAGGTTGCCCGGGGAGGTTGTGGATGCTCCAGCCCTGCAATTCTCAAAAAGCCAGGCTGGAGGGGGCTCTGAGCAACCAGGTCCATGGCAGGGAGGTGGCACAAGATGATCTTTGAGGTCCCTTCCAACCCCTTAACATCCTGTGAGTCCGTGATTCTCCAAGTGTTTGGGCAGAAATGCAGCACCGTGCCTGGCCCTCTCCCGCCGGGAGCTGCTCCAATCCCGCCGTTCAGCCGGGGCTGAACTGGGTCCCTGGAGGTGCCCAGGAGCGAACCGAATGGAGCGCCGGGAGATGGCACTGAGTCCCTGTGGATCAAAGGCCCGGCTGTGCCTGGCCGGGCTGGAGCACACAACCCCCACACAGCCCCTCACGGCCCCCACACAGCCCCTCACGGCCCCCGGAATCCAGCTTCCATCCATTGCCTGGCAACTGGAACGCTGTGACAGCGACTGTTGCGTTGGTGCTGGCGCCGCGACACCCGCAGTCCCCAATTCCCTTTCACCCTACCCTGTTCCCTGCCGCCTGAGTTCTGTCAGGCAGCGACATTCAACGCTTCGCCAAGCGAATTTTTGGAGAGATTGACTCTCCGAAAACTCAGTCTTGCAGTTCAGGCAAAGACTGACCGGGCTCTTCACCAACTGAGCCCTTTCAGAGAATTGTCTCTGAAGATCACTCGTGTCCTTTATTGGAAGGTAAAGCTTGATGATGTTAAGGTTGACACCCTGCTGTGATAGACCTGGGTTTCCTGAGACATGTCAGGAACTGTTCCCCAGCCCTGCCCATATTTCTTCATTGCTTTCCTAGGTGGCCTCAGCTGCTGTGTCCTGGTACAGCTGCTTCCTCTGCCCAGGCTCAGGCCATTTGTGCTCTGAATACAAAGCTGAGGGGCCAGAGCTGTCTGTGCCCTGAGCCTGGTGCAGAGGGGGAATTAAGATCCTCCCTTAACTTGTGGGCTGAGTAAAGGGCTGTCTGAGGTGGGGAAGATGGAGATCTCTCCCCACGGGACAGCGGTGGTGGGCTGGAGCTGTGCTTTATCCTGTCCCTGGAGAGAGATGGGGCTGATTTCTCAGTTCTGCTCCTCCCCCTGAGTCTGGCAGGCAGATCCCTGTAGGTTTTATGGAAGTGGAACCGTGGGGCTATGGAACAGCAACACACCACGGCTAGAGGGCAGGGGAAGCTGCTATTCCGGGGGTACAAGGGTTTAAATAAACGAGGTTTGAGGGGCGGATTCCAAACTGGGGAGG
>NW_020889641.1:0-2023 GCF_003945725.1 Corapipo altera
AAAAAAAAAAAAAAGGAGACCGAGAGAGGAGAGGGAGGGAAAAAAAAAAGGAGAAAACTGTAAGTGCGTAAAAAAGTTCTCGCCGTGGTGACGGATGCTCAAAAGTTCAGGAGTTTTTCCGATGCTTCCCAAAGCAGCCTGCGACTGAAAAAGAGACTGAAAAAACCGAGAGGGAGAGAGAGAGGGAGACTTTGCACTGGGAGATCGGGAAGGTGGATTTTTTTTTCTTCTGCTCGCTTAAAAAAAGCCGACAAAACACATCCCTCTACTTTTGTCCCTCCTTTGCAGACAACTTGTTGCAGATCCCCGTGGAACAAGGAACTGGGACCGTGGGAGCCTCTTTGCAAAGGTTTTATTTTCTTAATACTCTTTCTGCGTTTGGAAGTTGCTTTCTCCGCTGCGATTACTTTTTTTTCCCCCTCCGCCGTTTTCTTTTTTAAAACATTTTTTCCATTTTTTTCCCCCCTCCTTTTTTCCCTCCTTTTTTGATTTTTTTTTTCCCCCTCCGCGTGGAGCGCGGGAGCTCGCCGGTGGGCTTTCCTGGGCGAAGAAGAGGAGACTTTCGGCGCTGCCGTCGTTATTCTTTCTCCCTTTTACCGCGCTCCGCCGGGGGGGTGGGGGGGTGGGGGTTGCCCGGCCGCCCGGTCCAGCTCGGTCCGCGGAGCGGCGGAGGGGTGGAGGGGGAAGGGACGCGCTGTTTGGTCCGGCGGGGAGGGTGGGGGAAAGCTGACGGGAGGACATGCAGGCTCGCTACTCCGTGTCCAGTCCCAACTCCCTGGGAGTGGTGCCGTACCTCGGCGGAGAGCAGAGCTACTACCGCGCCGCGGCGGCGGCGGCCGGCGGGGGCTACACGGCCATGCCGGCCCCGATGAGCATGTACTCCCACCCGGCCCACGAGCAGTACCCGGCTGGCATGGCCCGAGCCTACGGGCCCTACACGCCACCGCCGCAGCCCAAGGATATGGTGAAGCCGCCCTACAGCTACATCGCCCTCATCACCATGGCCATCCAGAACGCGCCCGATAAGAAGATCACCTTGAACGGGATCTACCAGTTCATCATGGAGCGGTTCCCTTTCTACCGGGACAACAAGCAGGGCTGGCAGAACAGCATCCGCCACAACCTCTCCCTCAACGAGTGCTTCGTCAAGGTGCCCCGAGATGACAAGAAGCCCGGCAAGGGCAGCTACTGGACCCTCGACCCCGACTCCTACAACATGTTCGAGAACGGCAGCTTCCTCCGCCGCCGCCGCCGGTTCAAGAAGAAGGACGCCGTCAAGGACAAGGAGGAGAAGGACCGCCTGCACCTCAAGGACCATGCCCCGCCGCGCCCGCCGCCGCCCGCCGCCGCCGCCGCTGAGCCCGAGGGCGGCCCCGCCGGGGGCAGCGCCGCGCCGCCGCCCGTCCGCATCCAGGACATCAAGACAGAGAACGGCACAGCCTCGCCGCCGCAGGCCGTGTCCCCCCCCGGCGCCGCGCCGCCGCTCGGCGCCGTGCCCAAGATCGAGAGCCCCGACAGCAGCAGCAGCCTCTCCAGCGGCGGCAGTCCCCGCAGCACCCTCCCCTCCAGCCGCTCCCTCAGCCTGGAGGCCCCCGAGCCCCCGCCGCCGCCGCCGCCGCCACCCCCGCCGCCGCCGCCCCACCACCACGGCCCGGGCTTCAGCGTGGACAACATCATGACCTCGCTGCGGGGCTCGCCTCAGGCCGCCGCCGAGCTGGGCGCCGGCCTCCTGGCCCCCGCCGCCGCCGCGCCGCGCACCGGCATCCCGCCCGCGCTGTCCCTCGGCGGGTACTCGCCGGGACACAGCTCCGTCTACGGCTCGCCCTGCGGCCAAGCGGCCGCCGGCTCCGCCGCAGGCACCTACCACTGCAACATGCAGGCCATGAGCCTCTACGCAGCGGCGGGCGGCGCCGACCGGCCCGGCCACCTGCCCGCCGCCGCCGCCAGCCCCGCCGAGGACCCACTGCCCGACTACTCGATGCCCTCGGGCGGCGGCGGCGGCGGCGGTGGGGCAGGGGGCGGC
>NW_020889642.1:0-1055 GCF_003945725.1 Corapipo altera
ACGTCCATCAGGAGACCCTCCTGCCGTGACCTCCACTGTCCACAAGGGACCAAGTGCCAGATGACCGATGGGTGGCCGCAGTGTGTCCATGACCCACCCTCGTGTGACGACGTCCAGTGTCCCAAGGGCTCCTCGTGTCAGGTGGTCAGTGGTCACCCAAGGTGTGTCCAGACCCAGACGTCCATCAGGAGACCCTCCTGCAGTGACCTCCACTGTCCCAAAGACACCTCGTGCCAGGTGACCGATGGGTGGCCAAGGTGTGTCCATCACCAACCAACCTGTGACGATGTCCAGTGTCCCAAGGACACCTCGTGCCAGGTGGTCAGTGGTTGGCCAAAGTGTGTCCAGACCAAGGTGTCCATCAAGAGACCCTCCTGCAGTGACCTCCACTGTCCCCAGGGCACCAAGTGCCAGGTGACCGATGGGTGGCCGCAGTGTGTCCAGCACCAACCAACCTGTCACGATGTCCAGTGTCCCAAGGGCTCCTCGTGTCAGGTGGTCAGTGGTCACCCCAGGTGTGTCCAGACCAAGATGTCCATCAGGAGACCCTCCTGCAGTGACCTCCACTGTCCACAAGGAACCTCCTGTAAGGTGACCGATGGTCAACCCCGGTGTGTCCATCACCAACCAACCTGTCAGGATGTCCAGTGTCCCAAGGGCTCCACGTGCCAGGTGACCGATGGGTGGCCAAAGTGTGTCCAGACCCAGACGTCCATCAGGAGACCCTCCTGCAGTGACCTCCACTGTCCCCAGGACACCTCGTGCCAGGTGACCGATGGCCAACCCCGCTGTGTCCATTACCCGCCCTCGTGTGACAACGTCCAGTGTCCCAAGGACTCCTCGTGTCAGGTGGTCAGTGGTTGGCCAAAGTGTGTCCAGAACAAGGTGTCCCCAAGGAGACCCTCCTGCAGTGACCTGCACTGTCCACAAGGGACCTCCTGTAAGGTGACCGATGGGTGGTCAAGGTGTGTCCATCACCAACCAACCTGTGACGATGTCCAGTGTCCCAAGGGCTCCTCGTGTCAGGTGGTCAGTGGTCACCCCAGGTGTGTCCA
>NW_020889642.1:1155-2023 GCF_003945725.1 Corapipo altera
GCCCTCGTGTGACAACGTCCAGTGTCCCAAGGGCTCCTCGTGCCAGATGGTCAGTGGTCACCCAAGGTGTGTCCAGACCAAGGTGTCCATCAAGAGACCCTCCTGCAGTGACCTCCACTGTCCACAAGGGACCAAGTGCCAGGTGACCGATGGGTGGCCGCAGTGTGTCCATCACCCACCAACCTGTGACGATGTCCAGTGTCCCAAGGGCTCCTCGTGTCACGTGGTCAGTGGTCACCCAAGGTGTGTCCAGACCAAGACGTCCATCAGGAGACCCTCCTGCAGTGACCTCCACTGTCCACAAGGGACCAAGTGCCAGATGACCAGTGGTCAACACCGGTGTGTCCATCACCAACCAACCTGTGATGACGTCCATTGTCCCAAGGGCAGCTCGTGCCAGGTGGTCAGTGGTTGGCCAAAGTGTGTCCAGACCCAGACGTCCATCAGGAGACCCTCCTGCCGTGATGTCCACTGTCCCAAAGACACCTCGTGCCAGGTGACCGATGGGTGGCCACGGTGTGTCCATCACCAACCAACCTGTGACGACGTCCAGTGTCCCAAGGGCTCCTCGTGCCAGATGGTCAGTGGTCACCCAAGGTGTGTCCAGACCAAGGTGTCCCCAAGGAGACCCTCCTGCAGTGACCTCCACTGTCCACAAGGGACATCCTGTAAGGTGACCGATGGGAGGCCGCAGTGTGTCCATCACCAACCAACGTGTGATGATGTCCAGTGTCCCAAGGACACCTCATGTCACGTGGTCAGTGGTCACCCCAGGTGTGTCCAGACCCAGACGTCCATCAGGAGACCCTCCTGCCATGATGTCCACTGTCCCAAGGACACCTCGTGTCACGTGACCGATGGGTGGCCA
>NW_020889643.1:0-1843 GCF_003945725.1 Corapipo altera
GGGGCTGGCAGGGACTCCCCCCCAGTCCAGGGGAGTGTCAGACAGGGCAGTGTCACGGCACAGTGACAGCCCAGGGTGTCCCCACGGGATGTCCCCAGTCACTCACCCGTGCTGGAGGTGTCAGAAGTTCTGCTGTCCCCCCCCAGCACAGGGCACCTCCCCGGGTGACTCCTCCTTCATGTCAGTGAACTTGGACACGGAGCCTGTGCAGGAGAGACCCCTCAGTGCCCCCCAAAATGCCCGGTGAGTGTCACTGGGGGACTGGCACCGCCAGCAGGCCGGGGGCTGCCCCGGGAGCTGTGGGGGCTGTGGGGCCGGGGCACAGCGGATGGGGGGCTGTGGGGCAGCAGGGCCGGGGGATCTGGTGCCTTTATTCCTCACACCCGCGGATGCACTCGCGGCCCTGCCCTGCAGGACGGGCTCTGCCAGGGGGCTTGGGCTGCAGACCCCTGGCTCAGCCCCCAGATCCCTGACCAAGCCCCCAGACCCCAGCTGAGCCTCTGAACCCCCAGCTGAGCCCCTGGGCCCCCTGCTCAGCCTCCAGACCCCAGCCAAGCCCTGGACTCCTGCCGAGCCCCCGGACCCCTGGCTGAGGCTGTGGACCCTCACCTCAGCCTCTGCCCCCCGGCCGAGCCTCTGGACCCCCGGTTCAGCCTCCAGCCATGCCCCCAGCCCTGTGATACCCCCAGCGCGGTGCCCCCCCCGGCCCCTCACCCAGACTGGCCACCAGGTCGTAGTTGTCAGCCATGACCTCTCGGTACAGCGCCCGCTGCCAGGGCAGGAGCTCTGCCCACTCCTCGGGAGAGAAGTAAATGGCCACCTCTTCGAACGACACGTCGGGGGGCACCCCCTGGGAGGACAGCGGGGGGCTCAGGGGGGCCGGCAGCACCGACCCCTCGCTGGGCACCCCTCGCGGGTCACCCCAGGACTGCAGCACCTCCCGGGTCCCAAAGGGTCCTGTCCTGGGGCTGCTCCGGCCCCCACAGTCAGCACAGGGGGCACTGCCAGGGCTGTGGGGAACCCCGGGAGGAGCGGGGACCCCCCGGGCCCTGGGGCTCCCTGGGGCTGTGGGGGGACTCATGAGAAGAGCAGGGACCCCCAAGGCTGGGGGGCTTCCCGGGGCGAGAGAAGTGGGGTCCCCTGGGGCTGTGGGGACCCCCCGGAGGAGCAGGGACCTCAGGGGCTGTGGGGACCCTAGAGATGAGTGGGGACCTCTGGGGCTCTGGAGTTCCCTGGGGACCCCCGGGAGGAGCTGTGGGGACCCCCCAGGGCCGTGGGGACCCCCGGGTGCCGCCCCCCGGTCTCCGTGAGCCCGCCTTCCTCCTCCCGTTAACCGCGCCCGGGACCGCCCCGCCCCGTCCGGCCCCCCGCCCCCTCCGCGGGGACCCCCGGAGCCCCCCCACCCCGGCACCGGCCCCTCCGCCGGGACAGCGGGACCCCCCGGGCACCCCCCGAGCCCTCCCGGCGCTCCCCGGGCCCCCGCTCACCCTCTGCATCTCCGGGCGGGGCCCGATGGCGGCGGCGGGGGGGGCGGGGGGGGGGGGCGGGACCGGGGGGGGGGGGGGGGGGGGGGGGGGGGGCACCGGGACACGGGGGGCACCGGGAGAGGGGGGGCACCGGGACACGGGGGCACCGGGACACGGGGACACCGGGAGCGGGGGGCACCGGGAGCGGGGGGCACCGGGAGGGGGTTGGGGTACCGCGGACCCACCCCCCGCACCCACGGGCCGGGGGATCCCCGCGTGGTTTGGGGGGGCTCTACCCGGGCGATGGCGGCCGCGATCGCCCACCCCGGCAGCATCGGCCACCCCCCAAGCGGGGCTGCTCGGGGACACCCCCCCCC
>NW_020889643.1:1943-2022 GCF_003945725.1 Corapipo altera
GGCTACTCCGGGCGTCTGGGAGCCCCCACACCGGAGGGTCCCACACTGGAGGGTCCCATTCCAGAGGAGGGTCCCACAC
>NW_020889644.1:0-2021 GCF_003945725.1 Corapipo altera
TTGGCCTTGGGAATCGATTTGAAAAGCTCCAGTTTTGGAAGGAGCTGTGCTTTAGGGTGCAGTTCCCAGAAACAGTGCTGCTTGCTGTCTGGGTGTCTGTGCTCCATCTTGTCTTTTCCAGTTTGCCAGGGCAGGGTGCATGAGGTGCAGTCACAGTGTAGAGAATGTAGAAGATGGGTTTCTGTGCTGACAGCTCCGGGAGATGATCCAGAAGCCCAAAGGTGTGGATGCTGCAAGGTGTCAGTTTGACGTGCCAGGTTTGGTGTGGGGCTTCCCCTGCACAGGCCTGGAGAGAGAAAAGGGTTTAACTTGATGAGAAAGGAAGAGAAAGGCAATTAATGTGTGATGAGCTGCTGATCTTGTTTAGCCTTGGTCTGCAGCCAGGGACCTGCAAGAGCAGGCTGTAAAATGTTCCTAAATCCTCTTTGTGCTAATGAAGGATCTGCTGACATTTCAGGTAGTGACAGCCAGCAGAAGGATGTTTTAAAGATACACTGATGATCAATTCTTACACTAATTTAAAAAAAGGGGGGCTTTCAATTTACCTCTGACTTCTGCTCACTCCTGTCCTCTCATCAAGCCTTTCTCCACATTCAGAAATGAATGAATAAAGAAGACCTTGGGGTTTTTTTTTTTGGAGTTGGACAAGCTGTTATCAATTCCTAGAGACTTTTTCTTATTGCAACCTGTTTCCTGCAGAGGAGTTTGAAAGGAGCCTTTCTAGACAGGCAGAGTGCACCCAAAATTATAGAAATTACTGGTCTCCAGGACCTGAGAGTTTTATGCTGATCTAACAAATTGGAGACTTGGCACCCTTCTTTACTGAAGATTAATTTGTGGTGTAAAATGAATCATTCTGCTGCCAGCAAGAATCCCAGGCCAGATCCTTAGGTGCTCTTTCATGCAGTGAATTGCACTATTAACTTCTAAAGAGCTTCATTTCAATAATTGGGAGTTGCTCAGAGCAGCAGAAATTTCCTCTCTAAATAAAAGCTGAAATATGCTACAATTTCTTAAACCATGTCATGTTAGTGCAGGTGAAGGAAAGGTGTCCTTGAGGAGGTGATTTTCTGAGGTCCTTGTAACCCAACTGCTCCTTTGGTGCAAAACTGGAGCTGGGCAGATATTTTTTCTCTGTAGGGACAGAACATCCCTGTCCAGGGCTGGCAACAGGAGTTGAGATAAGTGAAGAATGCAAACATCATCCTAAACAAGGCAGTATGGACAGCTTTTCATTATCATTTCTCCCTCGGAAAGGCAGACAAGGATCAGAACAGTGCTGGCTATAAAAAATATCCATTGTAAAACTGACAGACTGTTCCCTTTTTCAGATGGGTAAAAAAATGCATTCTGTCTCAAAAAAAAAAATAAAAAATTGTAGGGATCTACTACTGTAGGGGAGGGTGGTCTTTCTATGAGCAATTGTATTAATTTAGACAACTGAAAGACAATTACCTTTCTTACTATAAGCCCCATGGCTGTATAACAAAGAACATGAATTTATCTGATTTAAAAGATGCTCTGATTTGCAAAGAATGAGGCTCCAGAGCTGTGAACATGCTGTCCAAAACTTTCTTGGCTACCCAGCTTTTCCAAGCACTAGCCCAGCACTGGCTGCCTGGAGCAGTAGCAATGATTTCTTGGTGGCTCTCTGGCCACAAGCCCCAGGGTGCCCAAGGCTTGCAAAGCTGCAGAAGTGGTTTTCTGCAGAGCAGGGAAGGTGAAGAAACTGGCTGCAGGGAGGTCTTTTTGCAGAAGGATAATGAATGTGGGCAAAAGCATTTCTTTTTCCAAACTGGCAAATTGCAATTCTCCTTGTGATGGAGTTTTCCTTGTGACTCAGGATGATGGGCGGGTTGGGGTGGCAGGAGGGAAAGCATAAAAGAAAGATCTCTAGATCTTTCTAGTGCCCTAGAAACTGGGTTGCCTCTAAATCTATTCCTGTCTGCAGTGCTGTTTCTCAGGAATGTCATCCAAGTTTGCAGCAGCCTCCCTGCTGCTGTTCCTTAGTGCCTGTAGGG
>NW_020889645.1:0-2020 GCF_003945725.1 Corapipo altera
CTGAATCCACAACAAACCCTACCTGTAAGGATGTTCTTGAAGGCTTCTTCTACATTTGTTGAATCCAGAGCAGATGTTTCAATAAAAGATAAGTTATTTTTTTCTGTAATAAATAAAAAGTCGTTCAGTTAAAAGCTTTAATAACACTTTATTTCACTTTACTTTGAGGTTTTTACCTTTATTTTTAGACCAAATCAGCCAAGGCACAGTTGTTTTTCCTTTTCCTGTTACACAAGGAACACTTTGTTACACATTTAGCTGCTGTGTTTCAGCAACATCTCCTTTGCCCACAGTGTGAGAACATTTTCCACTGCAGCCCTTGCTCAGTCAAGCAACACAAAATATCATTCTCCTCAGGCTACAGATCACACCCAGAAGTACCTTGAGCAAGAGCCCTGGCAAAAGCAAGTCAGCTGCCACAGAGCCACAATTCTCCTCTGCCACCCCAGAAAGATCAACAGACCTACACTTTCCTAACCAGACCCCACTGCCAAATCACAATAACCCCCTGTAAGACAGTCCATTTGCTTCTTTCCTCTTACAATGCAAAAGATTTTTTTTTATTAAAAGTGATTGACACCCAAACCTTCACCTCTAGAATGGTTCTGTCCCATCTGCCCAGGAACAGGCAAATGTTTCAGCCACAGAACTTAAACAGCAGCACCAGGACCATTGCTAGCAATTTAAAACAGCCTTAGTAGAAAGTCAGGGGCAAAAATAAGAAGCTCAACCAAGTGACCAAACTAATGGGCTCTCACCAGCTTGTTTTGCTTCTCTTACATAAATGTCACCTCTCATGTATCTGAAAATTTAAAGTGGTTTTATGACCCACAGGGTACTCACTTACCAGAAAACTTCAGAAAGAGTGTTTAAGCAAGCCCTGATAATATTTCTAGAGGTATTTTAAAGGCTGTACTTTAAAACTCCACCTCCAAGCTTGACAGCCCCACAAAAGTCAGCTGAATGTCCCCAGGCCTTTAGGGGCCAAAGAGTATTTGACCAGAGCTCTGACAGGTAAGGAAGGGAGAAGATGACACTGCTCTGTGCATCAGTGCTCTGGAGCAGAAACCAGCCCATCTAGGAGAAGGTTCAGCATTCATTTGCAGCTGTGCACACTGATATCTACTCAGCAGAACCAGCCCTCTAGGAAGGAAGGAAAGATATTTTGTGTTGTGGTATTTTTTGTTTCTATTGTGGCATTTTCTCTTCTAAATGTTGCTTGCTGTTTCCAGCCTCCTTAGAGGAAGTGTTTAATCTCCAGCTATCAGGCAGCTCAAGGACAGGGTTTCAAAAATATGTACCACCACTAGATTTAAAAAAACAATAGAGAAACCCAAACCAAAAATAATGATTTAAAAAAAAAAAACAAACAAAACAACACATAACAACAAAAAAATAAAAATCCAAACCACATGCAAGTTAACAAGAGAAGTTATTTTAACTTAAAAAAAAAAAAATTTAAATTTTTTAAAGACTCTGGCACCATCCTCTGACAGCCCTTGGAGATATCTGGATGGACTGATGAGGATACCTCTCAGCCTTCTCTTCTCCACACTAACCAGGCCCAGCTCCCTCAGTCTTTCCTCAGAAGGGAGGTGCTCCAGACCCCTCGTCATCTTTGTGGCCTCCACTGGACCCTCTCCAGGAGCTCCACGTCTCTCTTGGCCTGAGGAGCCCTGACCTGGACACAGCTCTGCAGATGTGCCTCCCCAGGGCTGAGCAGAGGGGCAGGATCCCCTCCCTGACCTGCTGCCAATGCTCTTCCCAGGATCCCACTGGCCCTCCTGGCCCCAGGACACACGGCTGGCTCATGGTCAGCTTGTCACCCACCAGGACCCCCAGGTCCTTCTCTGCAGAAGATGCTGTTGGTGCACAGTCCCCTACAACCCTTGCCCACCAGCTGAGAACAAGAGTTCAGTGATCTGACAAAAGCACCAGCCTGTTCTGGTGCAAGAGAAGACTCTGGAACATTTAACTTCCCAGCATGGCTGTGGCTTCACTGCTGAGATTTTGTGCAGGC
>NW_020889646.1:0-2019 GCF_003945725.1 Corapipo altera
CTGAATCCACAACAAACCCTACCTGTAAGGATGTTCTTGAAGGCTTCTTCTACATTTGTTGAATCCAGAGCAGATGTTTCAATAAAAGATAAGTTATTTTTTTCTGTAATAAATAAAAAGTCGTTCAGTTAAAAGCTTTAATAACACTTTATTTCACTTTACTTTGAGGTTTTTACCTTTATTTTTAGACCAAATCAGCCAAGGCACAGTTGTTTTTCCTTTTCCTGTTACACAAGGAACACTTTGTTACACATTTAGCTGCTGTGTTTCAGCAACATCTCCTTTGCCCACAGTGTGAGAACATTTTCCACTGCAGCCCTTGCTCAGTCAAGCAACACAAAATATCATTCTCCTCAGGCTACAGATCACACCCAGAAGTACCTTGAGCAAGAGCCCTGGCAAAAGTAAGTCAGCTGCCACAGAGCCACAATTCTCCTCTGCCACCCCAGAAAGATCAACAGACCTACACTTTCCTAACCAGACCCCACTGCCAAATCACAATAACCCCCTGTAAGACAGTCCATTTGCTTCTTTCCTCTTACAATGCAAAAGATTTTTTTTTATTAAAAGTGATTGACACCCAAACCTTCACCTCTAGAATGGTTCTGTCCCATCTGCCCAGGAACAGGCAAATGTTTCAGCCACAGAACTTAAACAGCAGCACCAGGACCATTGCTAGCAATTTAAAACAGCCTTAGTAGAAAGTCAGGGGCAAAAATAAGAAGCTCAACCAAGTGACCAAACTAATGGGCTCTCACCAGCTTGTTTTGCTTCTCTTACATAAATGTCACCTCTCATGTATCTGAAAATTTAAAGTGGTTTTATGACCCACAGGGTACTCACTTACCAGAAAACTTCAGAAAGAGTGTTTAAGCAAGCCCTGATAATATTTCTAGAGGTATTTTAAAGGCTGTACTTTAAAACTCCACCTCCAAGCTTGACAGCCCCACAAAAGTCAGCTGAATGTCCCCAGGCCTTTAGGGGCCAAAGAGTATTTGACCAGAGCTCTGACAGGTAAGGAAGGGAGAAGATGACACTGCTCTGTGCATCAGTGCTCTGGAGCAGAAACCAGCCCATCTAGGAGAAGGTTCAGCATTCATTTGCAGCTGTGCACACTGATATCTACTCAGCAGAACCAGCCCTCTAGGAAGGAAGGAAAGATATTTTGTGTTGTGGTATTTTTTGTTTCTATTGTGGCATTTTCTCTTCTAAATGTTGCTTGCTGTTTCCAGCCTCCTTAGAGGAAGTGTTTAATCTCCAGCTATCAGGCAGCTCAAGGACAGGGTTTCAAAAATATGTACCACCACTAGATTTAAAAAAACAATAGAGAAACCCAAACCAAAAATAATGATTTAAAAAAAAAAAACAAACAAAACAACACATAACAACAAAAAAATAAAAATCCAAACCACATGCAAGTTAACAAGAGAAGTTATTTTAACTTAAAAAAAAAAAAATTTAAATTTTTTAAAGACTCTGGCACCATCCTCTGACAGCCCTTGGAGATATCTGGATGGACTGATGAGGATACCTCTCAGCCTTCTCTTCTCCACACTAACCAGGCCCAGCTCCCTCAGTCTTTCCTCAGAAGGGAGGTGCTCCAGACCCCTCGTCATCTTTGTGGCCTCCACTGGACCCTCTCCAGGAGCTCCACGTCTCTCTTGGCCTGAGGAGCCCTGACCTGGACACAGCTCTGCAGATGTGCCTCCCCAGGGCCCAGCAGAGGGGCAGGATCCCCTCCCTGACCTGCTGCCAATGCTCTTCCCAGGATCCCACTGGCCCTCCTGGCCCCAGGACACATGGCTGGCTCATGGTCAGCTTGTCACCCACCAGGACCCCCAGCTCCTTCTCTGCAGAAGATGCTGTCGGTGCACAGTCCCCTACAACCCTTGCCACCAGCTGAGAACAAGAGTTCAGTGGTCTGACAAAAGCACCAGTCTGTTCTGGTGCAAGAGAAGACACTGGAACATTTAACTTCCCAGCATGGCTGTGGCTTCACTGCTGAGATTTTGTGCAGGC
>NW_020889647.1:0-768 GCF_003945725.1 Corapipo altera
GGGGTGGCCTCACCAGCGCTCACTCCAGCCCAACAATCACTTCCCTGCTCCTGCTGACACACTCTTCCTCACACAGGCCACCAGCCATTGGCCCTCTTGGCCACCTGGCCACACTCTGCCTCCTCTTCAGCTTCCTGTCCATCCACACTCCCAGCTCCCTTTCTGCCTGCCTGCTCTCCAGACACTCTGGCCCCAGCCCGGGGGGCTGACGGGGCTTCTTGTGGCCAAAGGGCAGGACCCGGCCCTTGGCCTGCTGGAACCTCATCCCCCTGGAATCAGCCCATGGATCCAGCTTGGCCAGGTCCCTCTGCAGAGCCCTCCTGCCTTCAGCACATCAACACACCCCCAGCTTGGTGTCACCTGCACATTTGCTGATGAAAGGCCTGGTTCTGCAGCAGCTGCAGATGCTCAAGGGGCAGCAGGACCAAGTCAGGGGCCTGGAGGGTCTGGGGGGCTTTGGGGTCTGGGAGGGTCCTGGGGGAGCTGGGGAGGGGCTTTGGGGATTCGGGGTACAAACCAGGACAGACCAGGACAGACCAGTACCTCCTCACTGCTCCCCAGATCTCTCCTGGAGCTGGGCCACATTGTTGTGGGACACCTGAGCCCCCCCCGTGCTCTCCCAGTACAGCCCAGTGCCCCCAGTACAGCCCACTGTGTTCCTGTCCCAGGGTGCCAGGTGATCCCTCTTTGGGGGGGTTGGGAGGGATTTGAAGGAAGAGCTGGGAGAGATTTGGGGGGATTGGAGGGGTTGGATTGGGATTTGGGGGG
>NW_020889647.1:868-2019 GCF_003945725.1 Corapipo altera
AGATGGAGGGTTGGGGACATCAGGGATGGGGTTTGGGGACAATGGGGCCTAGAGGGGGAGAGGAGGGGCTTCCTACGAGCAGCTCAGTCCTGAAACTGACTTGTCCCTCACGTCCCCAAGACCCTTTTGGTGTTTCCAATTCCCCCCTTGACACCCTCAATTCCACTGTCCCCAAACCCCTCCCCACTGTCCCCATTGTCCCCAAACCCCATCCCTGATGTCCCCAACCCTCCATCTCACCCCAGGAGCCCCCCTGGACCCTCTGACCACAAAACTCCCCTCTCCCCCACGCTCACAGAAAGGCCAAGGGCATCTGGGGACACGTTGAGGACAGTTGGGGGGCTTTGGGGGGCACTGGGTGATTACTGGGGGATACTGGGACACACTGGGGGGAACCAGGGGGCACTGGGAGGGACTGGAAGGTTACTGAGGGATGCTGGGAGGGACTGGGGAGTTACTGGGGGATTACCAGGACACACGGGGGGGACACTGGGAGGTTACTGGGCCATACTGGGGGTTACTGGGTGCTCTCTGGAGCATCACTGGGCCATACTGAGGGGCAGTGGGAGGTCACTGGGACACACTGCCTTGTCACTGAGGTGTTTACTGGGCTGTACAGAGGGTCACTGGGAGGTCACTGGGATATACTGGGGGCACTGGGATCCCCTTACCTGGATGTGGTACATCTCCCCTCTGCACGTTGCAGGGCACATCCAGGACCCCTCCTCTGGGGGCTGGGGGACCCCCTGAACCCCACTGCTGGGCTTTAGGGGACCCTCGGGACCCTCTCCCTGTGGGGTCTCTGTGTGCTGAGTTTTGGGGGTCTCTGGGGTTCAGGGGGGGAATTGGGATCCACTTTCCCTGGGGTTGGTTCGCCAACACAGAAACCCTATAAAATCTCCTAAAAACCCCTGAAATCCCCTCAGAAATCCACCTCTGGACCCATCAAAACCTCCTCAAGGACCCCACAAATCCCCTCAGAGACCTCATCCACCCCAGGACCCCCTAAATCCTCTCAGTGACCTGCAAAACCCAACTGGGATCCCCAGGCCCTTTCAGGGACCCCAAAAAGCCCCTCAGGGACCCTCAAAACCGTCTGGGACTCCCAAAATCCCACTAGAAACCCACAAAACTACTTCAAAGACCCCCCC
>NW_020889648.1:0-2018 GCF_003945725.1 Corapipo altera
AGGCTCATCCCTCTGTTTTGTGCCTCACTTCCAGCATCAATCCAGCAGGAAAATCCATGGATTTCCAGCCTCTCGTGTGGAGAGTTTGCTTTTTTCCCTGGTTTTTAACCTTAAAATTCCAGGAGTGTTGACTCCAAACACTCCTGTCCTGCCAAATCCTCCGAATTCCAGAGCCCAGCACTCCGGGCACACGCTCCCAGTGCTCCCCTGGGGGCCTTCCCAGTTCCTTCTCCTCTCCAGCCCGGATTCCCTGGGTTTTCCTGGCTCCATCCCATCCTTAGGATGAGCTGGAATAACGGGAATCAGCGGCACTGTCAGTTCTGATCCCGCTCTGTGCCATCGGCAGCTCCTCGGGATCGCCTTCCCAACTCCTCCAGCTCTGCTGGAATCCACCTCCCATCCCGATTCCCGGCTTTCCCTGTATGGGAACAGCCCAGGAACCCTCATCCCGGTTGATTCCAGCCTCAGGATCATCTTGGATCATCCTTCTCCAGCCGGCCCCACTCCCTGGAGTGGTTTGTGAGCGGCATTCCCAACAAACAGGAGGTTTAAACGGGAATTTAACGGGAAGTTAGGGAAAATTTCTTCCCCCAAAAAAGCTTGGCCAGCACTGGAAGATGTCCTGGATTCCCCATCCCTGGATTTAAAAGCCCTGTGGATGTGGCACTTGGGGACAGGGATCCGTGGTGGCCTTGGCAGCGCCGGGAGAACGATCGGATCGGATGATCTCTGAGGGTTTTTCCAACTGGAATGATCCCAGGATTCCGCTTTCCCAGCTTTTCCCTCCTGTTTTTCCGCTTTCCCAGCTTTTCCCTCCTGTTTTTCCCACCCCAAGGCACAGAACTCTGCCTTGACCTCGTCCTTCTGGAGCAGGGTTGGCTGAACATTCCATGGGATAACGGCTCTGATCCAAACCCACCGGAGCCAACGCGGCCGGGATTTTCCACGGAAAACGTCGGGAATGGGATGGATGGGAGGGAACCGGAGCACGATTGTCCCGATGGTCCAGGCAAAACAAGGCCTCTGGTTTAAACTGGGATCATGGAGACATCCAGGGATAAGGAATCAATGAGTCTGCTGGCAAAGGAAACGGGGAAGCGCTTCCCGCCGGGAATGCCGAAGGCCCGGGAACCAGCGGTGCTTCCCGGAGGTTTCCCCACGGGATGAGCTCAAAAATCAGCTCTGGGAGGAATAAAAAAACCAGCCCGTTCCATCCAAACATTCCACCTTTTCCTCAGGAAGCCACAAAGGTGACAGGAGTTTCCAGGAGAAAGACGGAAAGATGAGGCGGCTCCTAAATGAATTAATTAATTAAACCCGGGAATTCCGTCCCTGTTTGGGGTGGGATAAGATCTTTTGGAAAGCTGTGTTTGACCCACTGAGTTTGGAATTCCCTCTGGGATCAGGGAATCTGGGAATGCTGAGCTTTGGTGATGCTTTTTACCCCGATCCTGGGGGGGGGGGTTTTAGGTCAGGCAGGGAATTCCTGGAATCCTCTCCTTTCATCCCACAGGGATTTCTGAATGCATCCAGTGGGTTGGGAATAACACAGGATTTCCTCATGGATAGGGAAGGGGATGGAAAAAAACAAACGTCTCAACTCAGCACCAAAAAAAAAATTCCCAAACCGGGCAAAACCAGCATTTATGGAAAAAAAAAATCAACATTTTAATTCCTCGTCTCCAAGAGAAGAATCCCAAGAAGAAATCCAAGAATGAACCCAAGAAGAAATCCAAGGAGAAATCCAAGGAGAAATCCAAGGAGAAATCCAAGGAGAAATTCAGGAAGAAATCCAGGAAGAAATCCAGGAAAAAATCCAAGAAGAAATCCAAGGAGAAATCCAAGAAGAAATCCAAGAAGAAATCCAAGGAGAAATCCAAGGAGAAATCCAAGAAGAAATCCAAGGAGAAATCCAAGAAGAAACCCAAGAACAACCAGTTGGTCCCTCTGGCAGGTGACCAACAGAAAATTCATTAATAAATCCAGACAATTTGGGATCCCAAAAGGATTCTGGTGGG
>NW_020889649.1:0-2018 GCF_003945725.1 Corapipo altera
CCTTGGGATCATCGGCTTTGCCGAGTGGGAGGTGCCGCGAATCCCGGTGCGGGACTCTGCGGGAATTGGCGGATTCCAACGCCGGGAGTGGCGTTGGAATATCCAAGAGGAAATCAGTCATCTCGGAGGGAGATGGTGACGAGGGTCTGGTAAGGCTGGGACACCTCCCAGGCTCCTCATGGCAACACCGGGAGCATCCCGCGCTGAGCCAAGCTCCTTTCCAGGGATCTCCAAGGCTCTGGATGATGGGAGGGGGCGGATCACCGGAGAGCCCCAGAGGAAAGGTTCCGAGAGGAGGTTTTTCCAGAGGTGAGGTTGGAAACCATCAGCGGTCCTGGCACCCACAACGCGGCACCGCGGACGTCCCGAGGCCCTCGGACATCCCAGAGCCCTCAGATATCCATCTGTGGTCTCCATTCCCATGGAATTGTCTTCTCTCTCCAGGCAGTGGTTTGGGAATCCTCAGCAAACAGCAGCCAGTGCTCCTCCATATCCCATCTTCCGTCGGCACTGACGATACTTCCACGGCTTTGGGCACCGGGACGCCGGTGATTCATCCATACCTTGATCCACCAGCTCATCCCTATCCTTCCCTGGCATCCGCCGTGCCCGTGACTTCCGGGGGATCTCCTGCTCCCACCCCTGGAGGGCGGATCGGCCGCGTCGCCGGCGGGAATTCCTTGGCCGTCGCTTCGGAAATGTGGCGGAGGGTCGTATGGAATTCCCACCGCGGTGCTTCTTCCGGCTGAAACCGGGCCTGGAAAGACCCCGAGTTCTTCCGCTCCTGGTTCACAACCTCTCACGGGATCCACGAGCCACCAACATTCCCATTCCCTCCTCAACTCCCTGGCTGGGGGAGGTGGAGAAGAATTCCACGCGCCTCCAGGAGGAAGAGGGCGATCCCATGGAGCTACCGGTGCCTTCGCACACCAACGTTTTGGGGCCAAACCAGGGGATCCCATCCCAAAATTTGGAGGCAGCGGTGGCACCGGGGTGGCTCCGGCGTCTCCGTGGGGCCTGGAAGTCTTGGATTTTGTGGGAGGGGGGATATTCCCCGGCGGGGGGGGGGCTCCATGAGCTACCGGCTCCTTTCGGGGGGATGTCCCATCCCGCCGGGATGTGATAAAGAGGGAAGTGGGAGGGAGGGAGGTGATGGATAATCCCTCGGGGTGGAGAGGGAACGGGAGGGAAAGGAACACAGTGGAGGGGAAAAGAAGGGATCAGGGGCTGGAAAAAAACCCCAAAATGTTGTTTAAGGGATTTTTCCATCCAGCGTAGGAGGTGAATCCAGAGGGAGGGAGGTTGTGGGGGTTGGCAAAGCTGGTCCCACCCTAAAGGGGCTCAGAGGGGGATTTTTGGGGGCTCCTTGGAGGTTGGGGTGGGGTTCTGGGGTGGGGATTGGTGGGATAGTGATGCCACAAGCTGTGGGGGTGGAAAACTGGGAATCCTCAGGGGTTTGGGGATACAGGAAAGCCAGGGATGCTCAGGGTGATGCTCAGAGGTTTGGGATAGAGGAAAGCTGGGGATGTTCAGGGTTTGGGATGCAGGAAAGTTGGGAAAGATCAGGGTTTGGGATGCAGGAAAGCTGGGAAAGGTCAGGGTTTGGGATGCAGGAAAGCTGGGGATGCTCAGGATGATGCTCAGGGTCTGGGATGCAGGAAACTGGGAGTGCTCAGGATTTGGGATGCAGGAAAGCTGGGGATGGGCTGCAGGAAAGCCAGGAATGCTCAGAATGATGCTCAGGGTCTGGGATGCAGGAAACTGGGAAGGCTCAGGTTTGGGATGCAGGAAAGCTGGGAATGTTCAGGAGTTTGGGATGCAGGAAAGCTGGGAATGCTCAGGATGATGCTCAGGGTCTGGGATGAAGGAAACTGGGAATGCACAGGGTTTGGGATGCAGGAAACTGGGAATGCTCAGGGGTGTGGGATGGAGGAAAGCTGGGGATGCTCAGGGGTTTGGGATGCTCAGGGGTTTGGGATGCAGGAAATCTGGGGATGCTCAGGATTTGGGATGCAGGA
>NW_020889650.1:0-2018 GCF_003945725.1 Corapipo altera
CCTTGGGATCATCGGCTTTGCCGAGTGGGAGGTGCCGCGAATCCCGGCGCGGGACTCTGCGGGAATTGGCGGATTCCAACGCCGGGAGTGGCATTGGAACATCCAAGAGGAAATCAGTCATCTCGGAGGGAGATGGTGACGAGGGTCTGGTAGGGCTGGGACACCTCCCAGGCTCCTCATGGCAACACCGGGAGCATCCCACGCTGAGCCAAGCTCCTTTCCAGGGATCTCCAAGGCTCTGGATGATGGGAGGGGGCGGATCACCGGAGAGCCCCAGAGGAAAGGTTCCGAGAGGAGGTTTTTCCAGAGGTGAGGTTGGAAACCATCAGCGGTCCCGGCACCCACAACGCAGCACCATGGACATCCCAAGGCCCTCGGACATCCCAGAGCCCTCAGATATCCATCTGTGGTCTCCATTCCCATGGAATTGTCTTCTCTCTCCAGGCAGTGGTTTGGGAATCCTCAGCAAACAGCAGCCAGTGCTCCTCCATATCCCATCTTCCGTCGGCACTGACGATACTTCCACGGCTTTGGGCACCGGGACGCCGGTGATTCATCCATACCTTGATCCACCAGCTCATCCCTATCCTTCCCTGGCATCCGCCATGCCCATGACTTCCGGGGGATCTCCCGCTCCCACCCCTGGAGGGCGGATCGGCCGCGTCGCCGGCGGGAATTCCTTGGCCGTCGCTTCGGAAATGTGGCGGAGGGTCGTATGGAATTCCCACTGCGGTGCTCCTTCCGGCTGAAACCGGGCCTGGAAAGACCCCGAGTTCTTCCGCTCCTGGTTCACAACCTCTCACGGGATCCACGAACCACCAACATTCCCATTCCCTCCTCAACTCCCTGGCTGGGGGAGGTGGAGAAGAATTCCATGCCCTTCCAGGAGGAAGAGGGCGATCCCGTGGAACTGCCGGTGCCTTCGCACACCAACGTTTTGGGGCCAAACCAGGGGATCCCATCCCAAAATTTGGAGGCAGCGGTGGCACCGGGGTGGCTCCGGCGTCTCCGTGGGGCCTGGAAGTCTTGGATTTTGTGGGAGGGGGGATATTCCCCGGCGGGGGGGGGGCTCCATGAGCTACCGGCTCCTTTCGGGGGGATGTCCCATCCCGCCGGGATGTGATAAAGAGGGAAGTGGGAGGGAGGGAGGTGATGGATAATCCCTCGGGGTGGAGAGGGAACGGGAGGGAAAGGAACACAGTGGAGGGGAAAAGAAGGGATCAGGGGCTGGAAAAAAACCCCAAAATGTTGTTTAAGGGATTTTTCCATCCAGCGTAGGAGGTGAATCCAGAGGGAGGGAGGTTGTGGGGGTTGGCAAAGCTGGTCCCACCCTAAAGGGGCTCAGAGGGGGATTTTTGGGGGCTCCTTGGAGGTTGGGGTGGGGTTCTGGGGTGGGGATTGGTGGGATAGTGATGCCACAAGCTGTGGGGGTGGAAAACTGGGAATCCTCAGGGGTTTGGGGATACAGGAAAGCCAGGGATGCTCAGGGTGATGCTCAGAGGTTTGGGATAGAGGAAAGCTGGGGATGTTCAGGGTTTGGGATGCAGGAAAGTTGGGAAAGATCAGGGTTTGGGATGCAGGAAAGCTGGGAAAGGTCAGGGTTTGGGATGCAGGAAAGCTGGGGATGCTCAGGATGATGCTCAGGGTCTGGGATGCAGGAAACTGGGAGTGCTCAGGATTTGGGATGCAGGAAAGCTGGGGATGGGCTGCAGGAAAGCCAGGAATGCTCAGAATGATGCTCAGGGTCTGGGATGCAGGAAACTGGGAAGGCTCAGGTTTGGGATGCAGGAAAGCTGGGAATGTTCAGGAGTTTGGGATGCAGGAAAGCTGGGAATGCTCAGGATGATGCTCAGGGTCTGGGATGAAGGAAACTGGGAATGCACAGGGTTTGGGATGCAGGAAACTGGGAATGCTCAGGGGTGTGGGATGGAGGAAAGCTGGGGATGCTCAGGGGTTTGGGATGCTCAGGGGTTTGGGATGCAGGAAATCTGGGGATGCTCAGGATTTGGGATGCAGGA
>NW_020889651.1:0-2018 GCF_003945725.1 Corapipo altera
CCCAAAAAACAGGGAACACCCCCCAAAAATGGGCACACCCCGAAAGGGACCACCCCAAAACCCCTCCGAACCAAAGACGAACACACCCCCCCAAACCAGGACCCCCCCCAGCACAGAAACACCCCCAAATCCAAGGAATTTCCCCCTGGGGCCCTCAAATAAAGGCACAGTGAGACTGAGGAGAGTGTCGTGATTTTGGGGGGGGGGGGGGGAAAAGGTACATTTTGGGGGGGGGGAAAAGGCACATTTTTGGGGGGGTTAAGGCGCATTTTGGGGGTTTTCGGGCATGTCTCCACAGTGACCTTCCCAAGATGGCGGAGGGGACGCGACATTTCCCGACCTCCTCACGATGGTGGCGAGGCCTTTTCCTTCCCCCACGTGGTGTTTGACCGAAGCTGGGGAGTTGGGGCCACTTTGGGACTTTGGGATCATTTTTGGGAGGTTTGGGATCGTTCACGGCGTTTTTAACTGAATTTAAGCCGCGCTTTCTGTAGCTCGTTTGGACTCCGCCCTCCCCAAGACGGCGACGCGAATACGTCTCTCCCTCCTCAGAATGGCAGCCCCCTGCGGTGTTCCCTCCGTGCTCCGTCGAGCACATCTGGGGCCGTTTGGGACACATCTGGGGAGCTGTTTGGGCTCACTTTGATATTTAGGATAAATTTACGGCGTTTGGGTCCCTCCGGGCGCGTTTTAACTCATTTCGGAGCCAGATTTGTGGCACATTCGGACACCGCCCTCCCCAAAATGGCGGCGCCCTGTGTGTTCCCGCCCTTTTTCCGGCCATGGCGGCCGGAAGTCGCCTCAGAGCCACTTCCGCCTCCCCTTCCTTTCCCGCTCTGCCCTCACGAAATGGCGGCGGCCGAGTCGTTCCTTCCCTTCGGCCCCGGGGCCCGGAGCGGCCCCTCCGCCGCCTCCCGCCGCCGCTCCCGCGGGCCCCGCAACCGCAAGAAGGGCTGGAAGCGCTGGAGCGGCCCCGAGGCGCGGCTGGGCCGCGAGATCGGCGATTTCCTCGAGGACGTGGGGCTGCAGGAGCGGGCGGCGGGGTGAGGAGGGGGCGGGAGGGGGTTTTGGGGGGTCATGAAGGGGTTTAAGGGGGTCATGAGGGGGTTTGGGAGGTGGTGAGGGGGTTTTGGGGGTCTCTAATTTTTGGGGGGTCCCGAACTTTGGGGGGGAGGCTCCTTGAGGTTTAAGAGGGTCCCTAATTTTGAGGGGGGATCTCTAATTTTGTGTGTGCGTGTCTTTTTTCAGGGGCCTGATCTCGGAGCAGCCCAACGAGGGGCTTTTCTTTGTGGACACGGGAAATGCCCCCAAAGGTGAGGGGTTTTTTTTTGGGGGGGACCCCCCAAATTTCACTTTTCCCCTCCCTGAGGGTTTTGGGGGTCCCTGAACTCCTCTGACCCCCCCAGGCCGACGCCTCAGGAGGACCCCAGAGAAGCCCCTTCACGTGGACCTCGTTCTCCAGCCCCTCTCCAAGGTGCCCCCTCCCAAAAAGTGAGTCCAAAGGGGCGATTTTTGGGGTGACACCCCAAAAATGTGGGTTTGGGGGGGGATTTGGGGGGTTCAGAGTCCCTAAAAAGTGAATGGGGGGGGATTTGGGGGTTCAACCCCCCCCAAAAGTGAGTTTTGGGGAGGATTTTGGGGGTTCCAACCCCTCAAAAATTTAGGTTTTTTTGGGGGTTCAAGCCCCCCAAAAAGCTGAGTCTGAGGGAGGATTTTGGGGTCCAACCTCCCCCTCCCAAAAAAAAGAGTGAATTTTAGGGGGATTTTTGTGCTCAAACTGGATCTGGGGGAGGATTTTGGGGCTCAACCCCCCCAGAAAAACTGAGTTTTGGGGAGAATTTGGGGCTCAAACCCCCCAAAAAGTGAGTTTGGGGGGGATTTGGGGGGTTTAAACCCCCAAAAAACGAGTCTGGGGAAGGATTTTTGGGGTCAAACCGCCCCAAAAAAAGTGAGTTTGGGGGGGTCCAAACCCCCCAAAATGAGTCTGGGGGCTCATTTTTGGGGGTCCCACCCCCCCC
>NW_020889652.1:0-338 GCF_003945725.1 Corapipo altera
GGTCCGCCCAGGAGAGGAGGGGATTCCCCGCCGCGGTGACGTCACGGCGGGTTCAGCCAATGGCGGCGCGGTCCGTTCCCCCCGCCCGGGGGGGGTTTCCCCGTGCGCCCCGCGGCGGTGACGTCACGGGGCCGCTCAGCCAATGGCGGCGCGGCCCGCGCGGGGATTTCCAGGTCCGGCGGCGGCGCGGCCTCGGGGGGCCTCGGGGGGCACCGGGAGCGGCACCGGGAGCGGCACCGGGAGCGGCACCGGGAGCGGGAGCGGGGCCCGGGCACCCACCCGGGCACGGCCATGGCGCTGCCGCTCGGTGAGCGCGGCCCCGGCACGGGAGGGGGGGG
>NW_020889652.1:438-1519 GCF_003945725.1 Corapipo altera
GGCCCGGGGGGGGCTCGAGGGGCCTCGGGGGGACACCGGCACCGGGGGGCTCGGGGGGCGGCGGGAATGGGAACGGGACCGGGATCGGGATCCGGGCACGGCCACGGCGCTGCCGCTCGGGGAGCGCGGCCCCGGCACGGGAGGGGCGAGGAGGGGTCGTTCCGGGACACCGGGGGGTCTCGGAGGGGCACGGGAGGGGACCCCCCCCCGGCGCCCCACCGGGGACATGGGGGGGGGGGGAACGGGGGGGGGTGGCGGCCCGGGGGGCCCCCCCCGATCCCGTCCGGGGGGGGGGAACCCGGGGGGGGGGGGGTTGTTCCGGTGCTGGGGACCCCCCGATCGCGGCCGGGGGTGGTCCCGGGGACCCCCCACCCGTTACTGCTTAGGGTGGGGGAAGGTGGTCGCGGGGGTGCCCCGGCGGCTTCTCGTGGGGGGTGTCACGCTCCTGGGGACCCCCCGATGGCGGCGGGGGGGGGGTAACGGGGGGGGTCTCACGGTCTTGGGGCCCCCCCCCGCCCCGGGCGGGGGGGGGCCGGGCTCCTGGGGCGGGGGGGCCGGGTGGTTGTTGGTGGGGGAAGGTGGTCGTGGGGGTCCCCTGGCAGCGTCTCTCGGGGGGTGTCACGATCCTGGGGACCCCCCCCGGGTCCCGGCCGGGGGCAGATCCCTGTCCCTGGTCCTGGAAATCCCTCCGGTGTCACCCGAGGGGATCCCTGGATGTGTTGATCCCTTCCCTGAGGGGGGCAGTGAACCCGGGATCCTCCGATACCCCCAGTCCTGCTCTGGGATCCTGGGATTCCCCCGATCCCCCTTTCCTGCCCCGGGACCCTGGGATCCCCTTGTCCTGCTCTGGGATCCTTCTCTCCCCCTTTCCTACCCTGGGATCCTGGGATTCCCTTGTCCTGCTCTGGGATCCTTCCCTCCCTCTTTCCTACTCTGGGATCCCCCGATCCCCCTTTCCTGCACCCTGATCCCGGGATCCCCCTTCCCTGCCCCATGATCCCATTATCTCCCTTTCCTTCTCCATTATCCCATTGTCCCCCTTTCCTGACCCATGATCCCGTTATCCCCCTTTCCCCCCCCC
>NW_020889652.1:1619-2018 GCF_003945725.1 Corapipo altera
CCCCCCCCGGGTCCCGGCCGGGGGCAGATCCCTGTCCCTGGTCCTGGAAATCCCTCCGGTGTCACCCGAGGGGATCCCTGGATGTGTTGATCCCTTCCCTGAGGGGGGCAGTGAACCCGGGATCCTCCGATACCCCCGGTCCTGCTCTGGGATCCTGGGATTCCCCCGATCCCTCTTTCCTGCCCCGGGACCCTGGGATCCCCTTGTCCTGCTCTGGCATCCTGGGATCCCCCTTTCCTGCCCTGGGATCCCGGGATTCCCTTGTCCTGCACTGGGATCCTTCCCTCCCTCTTTCCTGCTCTGGGATCCCCCGATCCCCCTTTCCTGCCCCCTGATCCCAGGATCCCCCTTCCCTGCCCCATGATCCCATTATCTCCCTTTCCTTCTCCGTTATCCCAT
>NW_020889653.1:0-2017 GCF_003945725.1 Corapipo altera
CACTGAGACATGTCCTGGTGCTGGGGATGAGAGTTTTGAGTCACAGGGGAAAATAAATGGGATCCAGAAATATTTGAGCAAACACAAATCAATCACTCCACACTTACTTTTGCCACAAAGCCCCACAACCAGCACAACTGACAAACTCCCTCACACAGACTGGGAATTTTTTTCCTGCTGGGATTGAAGAGCCTCACAGAAGTGCTCTGTGCATCTCTGCCTTCTTCTAGGCCCAGCTCACATGACCCTGGGATTGTTACCATCCCTCTAAACTCAGATTTTTTCCAAGTTCAGGTCACTGAGTGCTATTTGTACTTGTTGCACTTCATTGACAGCACACTGGCAGTGCTGTTACACCTTGAACAAGGACACCTTGACGTGCAGCAGAGCAGAACCTTTCAAAAGATGAAAAGCTCAGGCACGAGAGAAACTCATGAGAACAACGTGGAAGCAGCAGCAGCAACGGTTGCAGAATCTGCTCTTCCCAATTCGTCTGTGACACACATGGATGAGCCAGGAAAACAATCCTCTCCAGCTGCAAAAGGCAGAGATAGAACCTGGAATAATTCACAAGCTCAGAAGCACAAGCTCAAAGCACAAACGTTCTCTGATGGTGGCAACAGGCTCGGGGAAGAGTTGGGGGGTTTCTTTGTGTTGTTGTTTTTTCCCCACGTGCGTTGGAGGCAACAAACCAGATTTTGAGGTGACCCCAACAGCCCTGAAGCTCCAGGTCCCCGAGTTGGGACACAAGACCCCAGAACAGGCCATTCCCTGCTCTCCATGCTCTGCTGGACCACCTCTCACACGGTGATGCACACCCACAGCACCCTCTCTCCTCCTCCCCAGCCCAACCACAAACAGGTATTCACATTTATTCAGGTCAGAGTGTGTTTCCATAGCATTTCTTGGAGCAGAAGAAGGACAACAAGAAGGTATCCAGGTCCCCCCAAGCACCTACTGAAAGGGCAGAGTCCGACTCTCCTGCTTTTTCCCCACGGGCACGTCCCCAATTCTCCTTGTCACCAGCATGACTGAAGGCAGGGGAGGTGCTTGTGGGGCTGAACTGGCAGGAATTTGCCTTTTCTCTTTTGTTTCTTGGTAGGAGGTGGGAGTTTTTCTGTTTGTTTTGGTATTTCTGGGGGTGGGCACGGTGGTTTTTTGCCTCAGTGCATTCCCTGGAAGCAGACAAGGGATGTTCCTGGCACAGGGAAGGGGAGCAGTGTGGGGTCAGTCACTGAGGACCAGCTGGGAGAGAAGCAGCCCAGGGGACAGGGCCAGCCTTGGTCCCTCCCAGCTCCTCTGGAAGGAGCCTCAGCACCTCCTGCCCAGCTCCTCCTGCCAAAGCCTCTGCAGATCAAGCCTGGGCTCAGGGTGCAAACCCACAGCTCATCAGAGACCTGTTCCCACTCCCAGGCAGCACCCAGCATGGAAAACGCCTGGAATGGGGAGGCAAGTGCCCTGCACCCCCTTCTTCACGTGGGTCAGTGACCCAAGGACCCATCAGATCGTTCCTGCCCCGCCATAACCTGCCAGGAAACACTTCCCGAGGCCACGTGGGAGCTTCCCCTGTGGTTGCTGCTCCCCCTGTGCCCGGAGAGGAGAGGGAAGGTGGGACATGAAATGATGTCACATCAGCCACGGCTCCGCTGGGCTGGGGGGTGTTGCCGTGGTGATGCAGCTCCTGAGCATCCACGGAGAGATCCGGGCACCACGGACACCTCGGGATGCCCATGGAATGTCGGGATGCCCACGGAATGTGCCTTCCAGCCCCAGACTGTGTCCCAGGAGGAGCTGGGCTCTCACAGGGACATTCCCGCTGCCCCTGTTCCAGGCAGGAAGATTCCAGGAGCGATTCCCGCGTGCGGCTGTGCCGGGCTGACAAAATGACCCCGACCCGGTGCACTGAATGCCAGGGACAGGATCCATCAGCAATAAATGCCAGGGACAGCATCCATCAGCAGGGAATGCCAGGACAGGATCCATCAGCAGGGAATGCCAGGACAGGATCCCTCAGCAG
>NW_020889654.1:0-2015 GCF_003945725.1 Corapipo altera
CACTGAGACATGTCCTGGTGCTGGGGATGAGAGTTTTGAGTCACAGGGGAAAATAAATGGGATCCAGAAATATTTGAGCAAACACAAATCAATCACTCCACACTTACTTTTGCCACAAAGCCCCACAACCAGCACAACTGACAAACTCCCTCACACAGACTGGGAATTTTTTTCCTGCTGGGATTGAAGAGCCTCACAGAAGTGCTCTGTGCATCTCTGCCTTCTTCTAGGCCCAGCTCACATGACCCTGGGATTGTTACCATCCCTCTAAACTCAGATTCTTTCCAAGTTCAGGTCACTGAGTGCTATTTGTGCTTGTTGCACTTCATTGACAGCACACTGGCAGTGCTGTTACACCTTGAACAAGGACACCTTGAGGTGCAGCAGAGCAGAACCTTTTAAAAGATGAAAAGCTCAGGCACGAGAGAAACTCATGAGAACAACGTGGAAGCAGCAGCAGCAACGGTTGCAGAATCTGCTCTTCCCAATTCGTCTGTGACACACATGGATGAGCCAGGAAAACAATCCTCTCCAGCTGCAAAAGGCAGAGATAGAACCTGGAATAATTCACAAGCTCAGAAGCACAAGCTCAAAGCACAAACGTTCTCTGATGGTGGCAACAGGCTCGGGGAAGAGTTGGGGGGTTTCTTTGTGTTGTTGTTTTTTCCCCACGTGCGTTGGAGGCAACAAACCAGATTTTGAGGTGACCCCAACAGCCCTGAAGCTCCAGGTCCCCGAGTTGGGACACAAGACCCCAGAACAGGCCATTCCCTGCTCTCCATGCTCTGCTGGACCACCTCTCACACGGTGATGCACACCCACAGCACCCTCTCTCCTCCTCCCCAGCCCAACCACAAACAGGTATTCACATTTATTCAGGTCAGAGTGTGTTTCCATAGCATTTCTTGGAGCAGAAGAAGGACAACAAGAAGGTATCCAGGTCCCCCCAAGCACCTACTGAAAGGGCAGAGTCCAACTCTCCTGCTTTTTCCCCACGGGCACGTCCCCAATTCTCCTTGTCACCAGCATGACTGAAGGCAGGGGAGGTGCTTGTGGGGCTGAACTGGCAGGAATTTGCCTTTTCTCTTTTGTTTCTTGGTAGGAGGTGGGAGTTTTTCTGTTTGTTTTGGTATTTCTGGGGGTGGGCACGGTGGTTTTTTGCCTCAGTGCATTCCCTGGAAGCAGACAAGGGATGTTCCTGGCACAGGGAAGGGGAGCAGTGTGGGGTCAGTCACTGAGGACCAGCTGGGAGAAGCAGCCCAGGGGACAGGGCCAGCCTTGGTCCCTCCCAGCTCCTCTGGAAGGAGCCTCAGCACCTCCTGCCCAGCTCCTCCTGCCAAAGCCTCTGCAGATCAAGCCTGGGCTCAGGGTGCAAACCCACAGCTCATCAGAGACCTGTTCCCACTCCCAGGCAGCACCCAGCATGGAAAACGCCTGGAATGGGGAGGCAAGTGCCCTGCACCCCCTTCTTCACGTGGGTCAGTGACCCAAGGACCCATCAGATCGTTCCTGCCCCGCCATAACCTGCCAGGAAACACTTCCCGAGGCCACGTGGGAGCTTCCCCTGTGGTTGCTGCTCCCCCTGTGCCCGGAGAGGAGAGGGAAGGTGGGACATGAAATGATGTCACATCAGCCACGGCTCCGCTGGGCTGGGGGGTGTTGCCGTGGTGATGCAGCTCCTGAGCATCCACGGAGAGATCCGGGCACCACGGACACCTCGGGATGCCCATGGAATGTCGGGATGCCCACGGAATGTGCCTTCCAGCCCCAGACTGTGTCCCAGGAGGAGCTGGGCTCTCACAGGGACATTCCCGCTGCCCCTGTTCCAGGCAGGAAGATTCCAGGAGCGATTCCCGCGTGCGGCTGTGCCGGGCTGACAAAATGACCCCGACCCGGTGCACTGAATGCCAGGGACAGGATCCATCAGCAATAAATGCCAGGGACAGCATCCATCAGCAGGGAATGCCAGGACAGGATCCATCAGCAGGGAATGCCAGGACAGGATCCCTCAGCAG
>NW_020889655.1:0-1056 GCF_003945725.1 Corapipo altera
CCTGTCCCACCTGGGGACCCCCCTGGCCACTGGGGACACACCGGGGGCCACTGGGGGATCCCCCTGGTGACCCCTGTCCTGTCCCTCCCCAGTGTCCCTGTCCCACCTGGGGACACTTGGTGACCCCTGGTGACCCCCTGGTGACCCTTGTCCCCTGTCCGCAGTGTCCCTGTCCCAGCTGTCCCACCTGGTGACACTGGGGGTTACTGGTGACCCCTGGTGACCCCTGGTGACCCCTGTCCCCCCTGTGTCCCCCTGTCCGCAGTGTCCCTGTCCCAGCTGTCCCCCCTGATGACCCCCTGGTGACCCCTGGTGACCCCCTGGTGACCCCTGTCCCCCCTGTGTCCCCCTGTCCGCAGTGTCCCTGTCCCAGCTGGTGACCCCTGTGACCCCCTGGTGACCCCTGTGTCCCCCTGTCCGCAGTGTCCCTGTCCCATCTGTCCCACCTGGAGCTCTCGGGGTGTCCCCACGTCTGTGACTGGACCCTGGGGCGGCTCCACGTGTTTGGGGACACCCTGAGGCACCTGGGGCTGGCCCGGTGTCCCCAGGTCACCGAGCGGGGCCTGGCCACGCTGCACCACCTCAGGTGAGCCCCCCAGTATGGCCCAGTATGGCCCAGTTCACCCCACGGTCCTCCCAGTGTCACCTGTGGCCCAATGTCCCAGTGTCCCCCCAGTGTCCCCAGGCCACCCTGCCCCACCTCAGGTGAGCTCCCCAGTATGACCCAGTACAGCCCAGTGTCCCCCCAGTGCTTCCAATATCCCCCCAATGTACCCCCAGTGCCCCCCAGTATCCCCCAGTACCTTCCTACTGTCCCCAGTGCCACCCCCAATTTTCCCCCCAGTCCTCCTCCAGTTTTCCTTCCAGTGCCCCCCAGTGTTCCCAGTCCCTCCCAGTCCTTTCCCAGTGCCCCCCAGTGTTCCCAGTGCCCCCCAGTCCCTTCCCAGTACCCCCCAGTGCTCCCAGTCCCTTCCCAGTACCCCCCAGTGCTCCCAGTCCCTTCCCAGTTCCCCCCAGTGCTCCCAGTCCCTTCCCAGTTCCCCCCAGTGCTCCCAG
>NW_020889655.1:1156-2015 GCF_003945725.1 Corapipo altera
CAGTGCTCCCAGTCTCCCCGCAGGTCCCTGCGCTCCCTGGACGTGTCGGGGCTGTCGGTTCCCAGCCCGGGGCTGCTGCGGATCCTGCTGGAGGAGATGCTCCCGGGCTGCCGAATCCTGGGAATGGAGGAGCCCGGGACGCCCCCGGCCCCCCCCTGACAATAAAACTGCTGCCCCCAGCCCCGCATTTGGGGGTTTTTTTGGGGTTCCGGCACCCCCAGACCCCCCCAAAATCCCGGGGGTCGTTCCCTGGGGGTGCCCCGGGTGGTTTTGGGGGTCCCTGGGGGGCTTTGGGGTTGGGGGCAGTTGCGATTTGGGGGTTTAGGGGTCCCTGGGCTTTGGGGTCCCCACTGGGCTTGGTTTTGGGGGGGGTGGTCCATAGGAGGGGGGGGGGGGGCTTGGGGGCGCGGGGGGGGGCTTTGGGTGGGCGGTGCCTCGGATACACCTGAGGAATGTGTGGGCGGGGCTTGGCGGGACACGGGGCGTGTCCGAGGAGTTTGTGGGCGGGGCTTGAGGAGTCTTGAGGGCAATGGGCGCGGTCTAATCACGTGACGCGGGTGAGGCTTTTTTGCGTGGGCGTGGCCTCCATCGGGCGATGGGCGTGGCGATGGGCGTGGCTACTGACGCACCTGAGGCCCTGCGTGGGCGTGGCCCGGGCGCGCCCGAAACCCGTGTGGGCGGAGCCTCCAACGCGTCCGAACGGCGTCGTGGGCGTGGCCCGACGCGCACTTCCGGGCGGCGTGGGCGTGGCCGACGGGTCGGCGGGCGGGGCTTCCCCTGGCGCGCCTGCGCGGTGTCCCCCTCCGTGGGCGTGGCCCGGGGCGCGGCGCGCGGCGCGTGCGCAGTGTGGGGGGGGGGG
>NW_020889656.1:0-2015 GCF_003945725.1 Corapipo altera
CTCTGGGGTCCCAGTTGTGATTGTGGGGTCCCAGTTGTGGCTCTCGGGTCCCAGTTGTAACTCTGGGGTCCCCACAGCCGCGGCGAGTGCCCAGTTTTGGGGGTCCGGTGCCGGTTTCTGGTGCGGGTGTGGAGCCGCGGTGCCGGTGGTGCCCGGTGCCGGAGGAACTCGGTGCCATTCCCGGTGCCATTCCCGGTGCCATTCCCGGTGCCGTTCCCGGCTCCCGGTGCCGCAGCCGCTCCTGGCTCGGCTCCCGGTGCCGGCGGAGCCCGGTGCCGTTCCTGGCTCGGTGCCCGGTGCCGGTGCCCGCAGCGCCGGTGCCTCTGCCACGTTCCCGGTTCCCGGGCCCCAGTTCCCGGTCCCGCAGCCGTTCCCGGTGCTCGGTGCCCCTGGTGCTCGGTGCCGCAGCGGCAGCTCCCGGTGGCGGTGCAGTCCCGGTGCAGTCCCGGTGCAGTCCCGGTGCTGCAGCCGGTCCCGGTGCAGTCCCGGTGCGGCTCCAGTGCCGGTGCCGCCCTAGCGCAGACCCGGTGCGGCCCCGGTGCGGTGACTGTGCAGTCCCGGTGCGGTCCCGGTGCAGACCGGGTGCGGTGCCGGTGCGGTGCCGGTGCGGCGGCTGTGTAGCCCCGGTGCAGTCCCGGTGCGGACCCGGTGCGGACCCCGTGCGGTCTCGGTGCGGACCCGGTGCGGTGACTGTGCAGTCCCGGTGCAGTCCCGGTGCGGACCCGGTGCGGTGCCGGTGCGGTGGCTGTGCAGTCCCGGTGCAGTCCCGGTGCGGTGCCGGTGCAGTCCCGGTGCGGACCCGGTGCGGTCTCGGTGCGGTGCCGGTGCGGACCCGGTGCGGTGCTGGTGCAGTCCCGGTGCGGTGACTGTGTAGTCCCGGTGCAGTCCCGGTGCGGACCCGGTGCAGTGTCGGTGCGGAGCCGGTGCGGTGCCGGTGCGGTGCCGGTGCGGGGCCCGGGATTGGCTGGCCCCGCGCCACCGGCCCCTCCCCGGGCCCTTGCGGCTATAACGGCCCCGGGCGGCCCCGCGGCCCCGCAGCGCCCGGCCCCGAGCAGCGATGGGCGAGTCCCGAGGGTGAGCGGGGACACGGGGACAGCGGGGACCCCCGGGACAGCGGGGACAGAGGGGATACAGGGGACCCCCGGGACACGGGGACAGAGGGGATACAGGGGATATAGGGGACCCCCGGGACACGGGGACAGAGGGGATACAGGGGATACAGGGGACCCCCGGGACACGGGGACAGGGGGGATACAGGGGACCCCCGGGACAGCGGGGACAGCGGGGACCCCCGGGACAGGGGGACAGAGGGGATACAGGGGGGATACAGGGGACCCCCGGGACAGCGGGTACATGGGGACAGCAGGGACAGAGGGACCCCCGGGACATGGGGACAGAGGGGATACAGGGGGGATACAGGGGATCCCCGGGACAGCGGGGACAGAGGGACCCCCGAGACACGGGGACAGAGGGGATAGAGGGGGGATAGAGGGAGGATACAGAGGGGATACAGGGGACCCCCGGGACACAGGGACAGAGGGGATACAGGGGGGATAGAGGGGGGGATACAGAGGGGACCCCCGGGACAGCGGGGACACGGGAACAGAGGGGACAGAGGGGACAGGGGGGACCTCCGGGACAGCGGGGACAGAGGAGACAGAAGGGACCCCCGGGACAGAGGAGGCAGAGGGGATAGAGGGGACAGCAGGGACCCGGGGACAGAGGGGACCCCAGGGACCCCCAAGATAACGGGGAGAGAGGGAATGTCGGGAACAGGTTGGATCCCCGGAACAGAGGGGACAGAGGGGACAGCGGGAATGGCAGAGACCCCCAAGGACCAAGGGACAGCAGAGACCCCCGGGACAGCAGAGAGAGAGGGGACCCCCGGGACAGAGGGGACCCCCAAGACTCCCAAGTAGCAGGGACAGAGGGACCCCCGGGACAGAGGGGACAACGGGGACAGAGGGGACCCCCGGGACAGCGGGGACAGCAGTGACCCCAGGGCTGGGGGGTGC
>NW_020889657.1:0-767 GCF_003945725.1 Corapipo altera
TCGGTTCTGGAATCTCCTGAGCTCTGGGGTCTCCCGGGTTCTGAAATCTCCCGAGCTCTGGGATCCCCTCAGCCCCGGAGGTTCCTCTTTATGGTCCTTTCCCCGCCCCCCCCCGGGGTTTCCTCCCCGGAGCCGCTCCCCGACAGTGACGGTGATGCCCCGGGGGGGTTTCCAAGAGGAAACGCCCATTTCTGACTCCCCGAAGCTCCGGCAGTTCCCAGAAATCAGGGATTTGTGATGCATCAACCCAAAACCCCTCCCAGTCCCTCCCCCTCCCTGCCCATGGCCGGGGTGCTTTGGGGGCAAAGAGACCCCAAAATCCCCCGGATTTGGTGATCCCGAGGGGCCCATCCCGGATGGCCCCATCTGGGGGGTTGGGGGGCAAAGGGGGGGTCTGGGACTGGTGGGACTGGTTGAACTGGTTTATCCAATAAAGTTCCACCCTGGGAAGGGCTGAGGGTCCCACCTCGGCTCACACCCCATTCCCGCCCCCAACCCAATCCCAGACTCAACCCCTCCCACCCCAACACACCCCTTCCCTCCCGAACCCCCCCAATCGCAAACCACCCCCAGATCCCAAATCCCACCCCATCATCCCAGACCCCCCCAGATCCCAAATTCCCGATTTTCGGCTCTGTGGATCAAGGGCAAAAATCCCCCTTTTATTGAGCAAAGCAAAAAGAGAAGGGGGGATGGAACTCAGGGGTATCCGAAAACCGGGGGGTCCATGAGGTTCCAGGGGTGTCTGTGGGGTCCCAGGGGTGTCT
>NW_020889657.1:777-1021 GCF_003945725.1 Corapipo altera
CCTTTGGGATTTCCTTCCCTTTGGAGGAAAACGGGCGGGGCCGGGAAAAAGTCAGCGGAGAAACCGAAAGTTCGGATTTCGGGGAATGCCCGGAGGGGGAGGAAAGCGGGGCCCTTTTGGGGGGGTTCAAACGGCCTCGGGGACACCCCCGACACCCTGAGACACCCCCGGACCCTCGTGGGGACCCCCCGGAACCACGTGGGGACCCCTGAAATCCCAGAGACACCCCCAGACCCTCGTGGGG
>NW_020889657.1:1031-2013 GCF_003945725.1 Corapipo altera
GTGGGGACCCCTGAAATCCCAGAGACACCCCCAGACCCTCGTGGGGATCCCTAAAACCCCAGAGACACCCCCAGACCCACGTGGGGACCCCCAGAACCTCGTGGAGACTTCTAAAACCCCAGAGACACCCCCAGACCCTCGTGGGGACCCCCCAAGACGCTCGTGGGGACCCCTAAAACCTCAGAGATACCCCCAGACCCACGTGGGGACCTCACAGACCCTCGTGGGGACCCCCAGAACCCCAGAGACACCCCCAGACCCCCGTGGGGACCCCCAGACCCTCGCGGGGACCCCTAAAACCCCAGAGACACCCCCAGATTCTCATGGGGACCCCCCAGACCCTCGTGGGGACCCCCAGAAACTCATGGAGACCCCTAAACCCCCAGAGACACCCCCAGACCCCCGTGGGGACCCCCAGAATCCCAGAGACACCCCCAGCCCCTCGTGGGGACCCCCAGACCCTCGTGGGGACCCCCAGAAACTCATGGAGACCCCTAAAACCCAAGAGACACCCCCAGGCCCTCGTGGGAACCCCCCAGAACCACGTAGGGACCCCTAAAACTCCACAGGCACCCCCAGACCCTCGTGGGGACCCCCAGAATCCCAGAGGCACCCCAAGACTCTCGTGGGGACCCCCCAGACCCTCGTGGGGATCCCCAGAATCTCAGAGACACCCCAAGATTCTCGTGGGGACCCCTAAAACCCCAGAGACACCCCCAGACCCTCATGGAGACCCCCAGAACCTCAGAGACACCTCCAGACCCTTGTGGGAACCCCCCAGAACCACTTAGGGACCCTAAAACTCCACAGACACCCCCCAGACCCTCGTGGGGACCCCCAAAACCCCAGAGACACCCCCAGACCCTCGTGGGGACCCCCAGACCCTCGCGGGGACCCCTAAAACCCCAGAGACACCCCCAGATTCTCATGGGGACCCCCCAGACCCTCGTGGGGACCCCCAGAAACTCATGGAGACCCCTAA
>NW_020889658.1:0-2012 GCF_003945725.1 Corapipo altera
GGTGAGGGATGGTGGGATCAGGGACAGGGTGCCCATGGGGACACCAGTGCTCACCATGGCCGGCAGAGTCAGGCACTGGTTCCACTGGGGGTTGGCGTTTTTTTCCAGGATCCTGGAGTAGAGCTGGAGGGGTGGGATGGAGGAGGGAACAGTCAGTGCTGCTCCCATCACCCCAGGAGCTGGGAAGCCTCAGGATCCCCAAAATCCCCCATGGGTGACCCCGTGGGGCTCTGCAGCCCCCTCAGTGCAGGAGGCAGAGGATGCTGGGGGATGCTCAGGGATCTCCCCACCTCAGGACCACCAGAGTGATGTCCCAAGCCTGTGTTCCCCCCCCAGATGGTGTTCCCATGGGAAGATCCATGGGAAGAGGAGACTTCCAGCCCCTCAGTGCTGCTGTGGCTCAAAGGGCAGGTGGCAGCTCGTGGGTTCAGCCTCTCCAGACCCATTTGTGAGGTATCAGCACCAGCAAGAGCCCAGAGGAGAAACTGCTCTGGTGGCACCACAGGGATCCCAGCATGTCACACACACAGGGATAGGGCTGGGAACAGGGCTGGGAACAGGGTTGGGAATGGGGCTGTTCCACTGCCATCTCAGCCCTGAGGATCCCAAGGGAACACCCCACTGCCATCCCAGCCCCATGGATCCAGGAGGGACTGTCCCACTGCCATCCCAGTGCCAGGAATCCCAAGGGAACACCTCACTGCCATCCCAGCCCTGAGGATCCCAAGGGAAAACCCCACTGGTGTCCCAGCCCCAGGGACTCAGAGGGACTGTCCTGTTGCCATCCCAGCCCCAGGAACCCAGGAATGAGTGTCCCACTGCCATTCCAGCCCCAGAGACCCAGGAATGAGTGTCCCACTGCCATTCCAGCCCCAGAGACCCAGGAATGAGTGTCCCACTGCCATCCCAGCCCCGGGAATCCAGGAGGAACTGTCCCACTGCCATCCCAGCCCCAGGAATCCAGGAGGAACTGTCCCACTGCCATCCCAGCCCCATGGATCCAGGAGGGACTGTCTCACTGCCATCCCAGCCCCATGGATCCAGGAGGGACTGTCCCACTGCCATTCCAGCCCCAAGGACCCAGGAGGGACTCTCCCCCTGCCATCCCAGCCCCATGGATCCAGGAGGGACTGTCCCACTGCCATCCCAGCCCCGGGGATCCAGGAGGGACTGACCGTCCTGCCGGCAAAGGTGACTTCCACGAAGGGATCCACCAGGTTCTTCTTGTTGCTCTCGAAGCCGAAGATCTGCCGGACGTTGTCCACGACGGCGTCATCCACTGGGAGGAGGAGAGGGAGGAGATCCTAAAGCTCAAGGAATTCCGGGAGCGGCGTCCGCCTGGTCCCGGTTGTCCCACCAGCTTTTCCATCGGGGAGAAGCTCCCCAGGTGGACAAAACCAGTTTGCACCAGTAGCAGACCCATCTCCCGGCACATCACGACCGGTTGGTATCTAGAAGGTCTTTGGACCGGGACCATGGATAATTCCCTCCCCTGCGCCCGAATTCCTGCCCGGAATGCCGCGAGGCCGAGGGATCCAGGGCACTCCGGAAAGCGAAGGGGACACCTACTCTGGGGTAAATCCTCGGCTTTGAAGATCTTGAGGCAGAACTGGGCCCCCCGCAGGGCGACCCCAGTGGGGCGCAGCAGGTTGGCCTCGATGTCCTCCTTGTCCTCGGACACCTCCTTCTTCTCCAGCTGCAGGGGGGGACAGGGAGAGAGGGAAAACTCAACCGGGCTTCCCAACAGTCCCGCAACGAGCAGGAAAACCCCAAAGCAGAGAGAGGGTGCCCAGGGAGGGGTGGATTCCCCATCCCGGGAAGCGCCCAAGGCCAGGCTGGAGAGGGCTTGGAGCAACCTGGGCTAGTGGAAGGTGGGATGGGATTTAAGGTCCCTCCCAGCCCGAACCAGGTTGTGATTCCATGGTTGTGATTCCACGACAAAAAGCAGCTCTTTGCCCCCGAAACGGAGGAAGATCCAAGGTGCGGCTTCCCCGGGAAGGGACGGGGGGTTT
>NW_020889659.1:0-2012 GCF_003945725.1 Corapipo altera
GGTGAGGGATGGTGGGATCAGGGACAGGGTGCCCATGGGGACACCAGTGCTCACCATGGCCGGCAGAGTCAGGCACTGGTTCCACTGGGGGTTGGCGTTTTTTTCCAGGATCCTGGAGTAGAGCTGGAGGGGTGGGATGGAGGAGGGAACAGTCAGTGCTGCTCCCATCACCCCAGGAGCTGGGAAGCCTCAGGATCCCCAAAATCCCCCATGGGTGACCCCGTGGGGCTCTGCAGCCCCCTCAGTGCAGGAGGCAGAGGATGCTGGGGGATGCTCAGGGATCTCCCCACCTCAGGACCACCAGAGTGATGTCCCAAGCCTGTGTTCCCCCCCCAGATGGTGTTCCCATGGGAAGATCCATGGGAAGAGGAGACTTCCAGCCCCTCAGTGCTGCTGTGGCTCAAAGGGCAGGTGGCAGCTCGTGGGTTCAGCCTCTCCAGACCCATTTGTGAGGTATCAGCACCAGCAAGAGCCCAGAGGAGAAACTGCTCTGGTGGCACCACAGGGATCCCAGCATGTCACACACACAGGGATAGGGCTGGGAACAGGGCTGGGAACAGGGTTGGGAATGGGGCTGTTCCACTGCCATCTCAGCCCTGAGGATCCCAAGGGAACACCCCACTGCCATCCCAGCCCCATGGATCCAGGAGGGACTGTCCCACTGCCATCCCAGTGCCAGGAATCCCAAGGGAACACCTCACTGCCATCCCAGCCCTGAGGATCCCAAGGGAAAACCCCACTGGTGTCCCAGCCCCAGGGACTCAGAGGGACTGTCCTGTTGCCATCCCAGCCCCAGGAACCCAGGAATGAGTGTCCCACTGCCATTCCAGCCCCAGAGACCCAGGAATGAGTGTCCCACTGCCATTCCAGCCCCAGAGACCCAGGAATGAGTGTCCCACTGCCATCCCAGCCCCGGGAATCCAGGAGGAACTGTCCCACTGCCATCCCAGCCCCAGGAATCCAGGAGGAACTGTCCCACTGCCATCCCAGCCCCATGGATCCAGGAGGGACTGTCTCACTGCCATCCCAGCCCCATGGATCCAGGAGGGACTGTCCCACTGCCATTCCAGCCCCAAGGACCCAGGAGGGACTCTCCCCCTGCCATCCCAGCCCCATGGATCCAGGAGGGACTGTCCCACTGCCATCCCAGCCCCGGGGATCCAGGAGGGACTGACCGTCCTGCCGGCAAAGGTGACTTCCACGAAGGGATCCACCAGGTTCTTCTTGTTGCTCTCGAAGCCGAAGATCTGCCGGACGTTGTCCACGACGGCGTCATCCACTGGGAGGAGGAGAGGGAGGAGATCCTAAAGCTCAAGGAATTCCGGGAGCGGCGTCCCTCTGGTCCCGGTTGTCCCACCAGCTTTTCCATCGGGGAGAAGCTCCCCAGGTGGACAAAACCAGTTTGCACCAGTAGCAGACCCATCTCCCGGCACATCACGACCGGTTGGTATCTAGAAGGTCTTTGGACCGGGACCATGGATAATTCCCTCCCCTGCGCCCGAATTCCTGCCCGGAATGCCGCGAGGCCGAGGGATCCAGGGCACTCCGGAAAGCGAAGGGGACACCTACTCTGGGGTAAATCCTCGGCTTTGAAGATCTTGAGGCAGAACTGGGCCCCCCGCAGGGCGACCCCAGTGGGGCGCAGCAGGTTGGCCTCGATGTCCTCCTTGTCCTCGGACACCTCCTTCTTCTCCAGCTGCAGGGGGGGACAGGGAGAGAGGGAAAACTCAACCGGGCTTCCCAACAGTCCCGCAACGAGCAGGAAAACCCCAAAGCAGAGAGAGGGTGCCCAGGGAGGGGTGGATTCCCCATCCCGGGAAGTGCCCAAGGTCAGGCTGGAGGGGGCTCGGAGCAACCTGGGTTAGTGGAAGGTGGGATGGGATTTAAGGTCCCTCCCAGCCCGAACCAGGTTGTGATTCCGTGGCTGCGATTCCACGACAAAAAGCAGCTCTTTGCCCCCGAAATGGAGGAAGATCCAAGGTGCGGCTTCCCCGGGAAGGGACGGGGGGTTT